>NC_092334.1:487914545-488224090 GCF_046630445.1 Rutidosis leptorrhynchoides | reverse complement strand
CCTGATATATCCCGCAAATTCCTCCGTAATCTACGAAATCTTTTGATCTATATATATATATATATATATTCTATGTAATTAGAATACCATCCGTTAACCAAAATCATTTCATATCGAAGAAAAAAAATCCTTTATCCAATCGTACGAAATGGAATTCATCATCAGTTCAAGTCACTCAGATTCCGAAATGGAATCTCATTCAAGCTCCGAAAGCAGTGTGACCGGAATAGATCAACCAATCAGTCATCACCTATTCTGGATGAATTGGGGATGGGTTCCTAGCCTCCTCAATCATTGGAGACAAGAAGAAGGTGATCCCTTCCATCCACCACATTGCCCTCTTGACGAAGAACCTGAAGCACTTACCGGCGAACCTGTCCGAAACACCATTTTCTCGCTCATTTCCAGAGTATCTCGTCACGATTATATTACATCAAATTTTAGATTTTATTTATCCGCTCGTCCGAACCGACAATCACCCCGGTGTAATAGAAGAAGTCAACGAGCTTCGCGCTCAGGTAGTGGCTTTGGAGAATATGGTGCAGAGATTACAAACACCAGCAGCAGCATCAGCAGCATAACCAGTACCACCATCATCAACGCCAACAGTAACATTACCACCTCCAACCACAACTGCGTCGTAAACCTCAACTTCACAATCTGTCCCACGAGCATCAACGTCATACGCACCATAGATACCAAGGAGTACCAACAACAATAACTGACGAAGTATTAATTCATAACTTCATTGGAGAAATATTCCGCGGCGATTATGTAATCTCTAAAGTCTTAGAGATTATCTAATCTTGCCCTAACCATAAATCAGTTAAGCGAACCAAAATGATAGAAGGAAGAGTAGAAACCCTGACAAAAATGGTGTGTGATTAACAAGCTAAACTTGCTTTACCAACAGCATCAACAGTACCGTCAGCGTTACCAGCATCGTCAGTACAGTCAACATCCGAATCAACAACACCGATATCATCACAAACTCCGTCAGTTCAAGAATCACTGTGGACATCATTACGAATCAATAACGTGTATATTGTATCAACGAGTTATAAAGAATTAACTCATTCCCTCTGAAGAAATTATATGTATATTATATATATATATTTTTTGAAATAAATCTTTCCGTGCTAAGCTATTGTGTGTGAATCTTAACTACTCGGTTAATTCATATTAAAAATATGCAATAATGTACGTCCTTCGGCCGCAACTTAACCAGTGTTAACTACAATCTCTGTCGCAATTCAACAAATTCCAATTCATAATAAATCAAGTATATATTTGATTTTACACTTTCATCATCGATGTACCCGAAACTTTTCAGATAACATCATTCGTACTTTGCGAAATTCACAAGAATTCCACGAACCGAACATCATACATCAAAAAATAACGAAGTATTGATTCATAATTTCAATGTCATTAAAGAAATACTGCGTAAAAGTTATGTACTTTTTAAAGCCTTTGGGGATTATTCAATTCTAGTTTCAACCGTAAATCAAATGAGTTTAATTTAACATTAACTCATTAAATCTATGTTACATCTGAAGAAAATATACATATATATATTTTCATAAAGACTGTAATAAAATTCTTTTGTACAAAATATTAATTGCGAAATTTTTTTTTAACGGGTAGGTAATACCCGAGAGATATATAAATTCACAATTAATATGTTACATTCTTCGAATCTGATTCAGCAAATCATCCATTATACTCCCTACTTTCACAACAATATACATTCTTTTATAGAAATCAAAACAACCATACTCATTTAAAATTTAATTACATATTCTGATTTTGAAATCTCAAAATTTAACTTGAGATATGACTAAAATCATCACTCTTAGATCCTTACATCTTTCACAAGCTATATTTTGACTTCAAAACTGTGTTAGAACATCAAATGTATGTTAACGATTACAATCTGTGTTCAAACCCTTCGAAAATTTCTGAAGACACTTCGAATGATGAGCAATCGAGATGATGATCCAACCACATGTTACCCACAGTTATGTACCCGAAAAACTCTTGAAACTAAAGTAAAAGTTTAAACAACGTATCCGCGTCAGATTCTTTGGTATTTATTAGCAAAAATAACTTTGCGACTCCTATTCAAAGTAGCCAGTTTTGTCACAGCTCCAGCAAGTCAACTTCAAATTTTCAGTCAGACTAACCTTATTATAACCTTGAGATATACACCTTCGTTACCAGGGAACCTTTTACATTCCACCACATTATTAGCAGATGTACCAACAACTTCATTACCCTTTAACTTTAGCCTCTCCAAAAAGTCATTATAATTATTCATTGAAACCCCATCATTTACTCATTCGCATCTTGTAATGAGAATTGCCATACGAATAATTGGGAATTAGCAATCAGTATTTTAAAATCTCGCAGCATGTCTACGCCAACAGTTATATGTGTATATATAACGTCTATCTTCTGGACTTAATTTGAATGTGAAGTTTCTGAAAAACACTCTGAACTACGAATTGGTTCTCCGAAAATGGAAAAAAAAAATGTTGATGAAGCAGCAAAAACTATAAACGACTTTAAACGGTAAAAGCTGGATGATAACGATGAAGTGTGCTGGCAAAGTGCAGAAAAAGAGAAGTTTTGGAATTGAAAAACGGATTGAGCAAAGTAGGAAGGAGGCTGTGGACAAATTACAAAGACTGAACCTGACTTCAAAGGATCCAAATGATTCAGTACCTGCTGAAGTCATTAACGAATACCTTTCTCCTGACTCTAAACCCCTGCGGACAATATTCTTCATCATCCTCTGATATTAGAAATTCTAAAATATCATCATATCTTTCATTATAAATATCCTTCATATTTCTGAAGATATTTTCTTAATTTTTCTTATTTGAAATCATTTACCTCTTCGCGCTATCTGTATTACAGCATAAAAGAAACTATTTTAGTTTCTAAATTCTGAAACATTCAAGTTTAAAATAGGAATATTTTGAAGTAGTGTTGGGAACTGAAGCATGAATTAGTATAATATAATGACACTTGATCAATGTGATTATATTACAGTAAGTCATGTTGAGTTTCTAAATGGAACGTGATGATTCACAGATCATAACATCATCATGTGCCATGTTATACGACTCTTGTATTCTATTTAACCTCTAAAATATCAAGAAAATATTTCTTGATGATTCGGCCTTTTCCAAGGTATTCTAGTAATTTGACAAGTCAAGATCGTGCCATCACAATTTCCTTCCTAGAACATTAACAATGTTCATTCCGAAATTCATATCTGTGAATTCTGGACCATTACAAGCGGTGCTTAATCGCAAGAAGAAGAAACGAAAGGACAAAACTCCGAAATAGAAATTGGGGTATAAATTGCAGCAAATAAAAGAGAGCATTAACTGTGAATGATAATGATTATAGAAGACAGAAGCAGATACTTTGAAATATAAGGGAACATATAAATCCCAACGACAAACCAGAAATTATAAACCATATATATCGATGCATATAGCAATATAAAGACACGGGAGAACTAGAAACACTATAAACCCAAGAGTATAGTAGAAGTAAATAGATTCTTCCGGCGGTAGATGAAAAAGAAGAATGACCGATATGAAAGTTAGAAGTATATCGAGAATCATAACTGGATGGAGCATATTGATGAATACTTTAAAATATGAGTTGAGGGGGAAAGAATAGAAGGTGATGAAACATGACTAGGAACTTAGAAATCAACAGATTTAACTCACACAATGGCGGAATAAGTGAATCAAACCCTCTAGTGAATAGGTTAAGTTTTTTTTGATTAATTTAGTCAAACCACAACTAAATCAAGTGTGATTAGATCAACACCTAGAGCTATTATTCACCACCTGGGTGATTTGGACTGAGAGAGAATCGGAGGAGCTCACTAGATCTGAGTGTGTGTAACAAATGAGAGGCTTAACCTAAAATGAAGAACATAAGACTTTATATACCCCTGTTGTTGACTCACCTATACGATTCATTCATCACACGTACGAGTTGGCTTCATCAGTCGTACGGGTGATCACTCACTCGTGTCTTCTCATTTAGGTTGTAATTGTGACTTAGCTCAGCATCAACCGTGCGTATGAGCCTGTCAGCTGTACTAGTGAGGCTTCACTTGTACGTCTGACTAAGTCTAACATAGTTAAACATCTAAATCTCGTTCCTGCAGTTCCTGTAACCACATACAAACACGGATAGGATAATAACGATCAATCATGGTGGCCTGTAAACTGTTGTACCTGCAATGGACGCAGGTAGATGTCTAGGAACTTGCATAAAATGCATCAACAGAAGGTGTGAGTTGTAAGGAAACGAAGGAGGTGAATTTATAAGAAAATCTCCTACAGAACAATTAAAATGGACGATCGCATTTAAAGCGGATCCTAATTCCCTTGATTACTGGAGAGTCAAATCTTATTAAGAAGATTTTCTTCAAATCCCTTGAAATCTGGGAATCAATCATATCTACGTCAAATGATAAGATGAATCTACACTTACTCATTTCACTCTTCTATGTTAGCTTCATTCGTACTCTTCATATAAATGGATTGTTTATCCAAATTATTCGCTGATGATAAAACTCTAATTTTCAGCCCGTATGCATCATGAAAACATACTTATTATCATTCACGACCTTTCCACTCAAATTTCGGGACGAAATTTCTTTAACGGGTAGGTACTGTGACAACCCGGAAATTTCCAACTAAATTTAAACTTTAATCTTTATATGTTTCCGACACGATAAGCAATATTTGTTAAGTTAAATTGCAAGAATTTTAAACTATGTTCATACATTCATTCAACCTCGACCATGTTCCAACGATTCACGAACCATTAAACGAATATGATTATATATGTATATGTGTATATATATTATAACTTGAAACGTAAACAAAATATTAGATTAAATACTTTATATGATTGTATCTGTTTCAAAATATTTATCAATGGAATTAGAAGATAAGATCAAATGATTGAATTATCAGATATATTGAATTATGATTACAAGTCTCTGTTGAAAGGCCCACGTTGATTTAAGAAATCTTTCCATTTTAACAATATTCGGAAAATGGTAAAGTGATTTATAAATAAGAACAAATTGTCAATCATTGAGAACTAGACAAAGGATAGTGGAAGATTGAATCTCATAAAGACTCGATTGATCTATTTAGTTTCAAACGTACAAAAACGTTTTCAGTTTAAAAAGAACTTTATTATTAAAACGTATATAACTTTTATAAATATCTAGAACCACTTTTGACAACTCATTACTTAACTAGTATGATAAAGATAACGATATTTATATTTTATTTTATTAAATATATATAACGATTTAAATTAATATTATATATATTTATACGCGTATTATATGTACATAGTTTTATACTTTTACTATACTTAAACTTTACCTTTACTTTATTTTTACTTTACTTTAACTTTAATAATTCACTTTAATAATTCATACTTTAATAATTCACTTTAATAATTCATACTTTAATAATTCACTTTAATAATTCATACTTTAATAATTCACTTTAATAATTCATACTTTAATAATTCACTTTAATAATTCATACTTTAATAATTCACTTTAATAATTCACTTTAATAATTCAAAAATCTATTATAAATAGAATTCAATAGGTTTCATTATTTCATAGAAACTTGAAAATATTTTTCTCTAAACTCTCTCAATCGATTTACATATATATATTTACTCCGTATTATTTCAAGATATTATTAGTATACATAAAATATTACGACGGAGTGCTGTCCGAGTGATTTCGAAATTGTTTTTTCGAGTAGGATAGGATTAAGGAAATTATGGGTTATAGCTATGGAGGTGATTGAGTATGGTTCATGGGTATGCTCGTGAGGTCAATATAGTGTTTCTCATTTCCGTTGCGTCTACGTACCTTTCCTGCAATATTGAATCTCAATATTGATACGTGAGTACTCATAATTTAACTTTTACATACTAATAGTGTATCCCTGACTAGTGCTCGAGTATTTAGGATTATGCATGCTTGTACTTTTGATATTGCCCTTAGACAGGTTAGGTTGAATATTGAATTAGTTACACTTGCGGTTGAGATAAGGTATAAGATATGCATGTCCTTGGAAAGCTAGCGAAAAATTAAGGACTTTTCCTTTAGATATCGAATGGTTTCGATGAACGGATTAGAAGTTATAATCAATTGAATTTTCTATATTTTTATTAAAAATGATTATTATTATCGTCGTTTTTATCGTCGTTCTAGTTTTATCTTATTATTATCATTATTATTATCTTTATCAATAAAAGAGATTTATCATTAAAAATTGTTATTTTTTTTATTATTACTATCGTTATTATCGTTAAAGTTATAATTAGTATTATTATTATTATTATCCAATTATTATTATTATTATTATTATTATTATTATTATTATTATTATTATCATTATTAATATATATATCATTATTTAAAAATGGATATTGTCATTGTTATTATTATTATTACTATATTATCATTAAGATAATTATTAGTATTATCGTTAAAAATGTTATAGTAACTATCATTATTAATATTAGTGTAATTAAAACAAATATTTGTAACACCTAATTATTTTGATTACTATTATTATCATTATTATGAACACGATATAAAAGACGATTAAAAGCTATTAAACGAAACGATTAGGAAATAATGAGTAAGAGTATCATGATGAAATTAAAATATTACAAGATATTGATTTAGATAAAATTATCGTTCTTATTATTTTTATCATTACTATTATTATTAAAAATATCGTTAGTATTAAAACTATCATTTTAACAAAAATTATCATTTTAATAGAAATGTCATTGTTACTATAAAATATCATCATTATTATTATTTTAAATAGAATTATTATTTTAAAGATAATATTAAAAATTATCGTAAATATTAAAGTTATCATAATTAGAATTATCGTTTTATCATAATGTTATCTTAGTAATTATAAATATTGATATTTTTATAATAATAATTATTATTACAAAATAATACAACTTTTACTTACTATCATTATAGATATTATTTTATCAAATAAATATGTGATACAAACATATTTTACTACGTGTAATAACTTACTTTAATAATACCTATCATATTATCTTTATGATATTAAATGAACCCTATAAATTTTATTACTTAATATATATAAAAGTATATTATATTATATAAATTTAATATAAAATTTTATTTATTAATAAATAAATTATATTATTTACTCTAATAAATCTTTTAAAAATATTTAAAAATATAAAACGACGATATTTAAACTATATATTAATCATGTATAGATTTTTGGAAATTATTTTGAGTCAAATTTACTTTTGTTGACTTTTGCATATTAGTCTCGAGCATTAGGATTGTGGTACACTATGACTTGGCCTAATTTGTTAGACAAATATTGACCAACACATAATTATATATAATTAATTTAGGTTCGTGAATCCAAGGCCAACCTTGCACTTGTTCAATGACGTTATATGTATTTTTACTACGAAATACAGTATGGTGAGTTTCATTTGCCTTTTTACCCTTTATATTTTTGGGCTGAGAATACATGCGCAACTTTTATAAATGTTTTACGAAATAGACACAAGTACGTGAAACTACATTCTATGGTTGAATTATCGAAATCGAATATGCCCCTTTTTATTAAGTCTGGTAATCTAAGAATTAGGGAACAGACACCCTAATTGACGCGAATCCTAAAGATAGATCTATTGGGCCTAACAAACCCCATCCAAAGTACCGGATGCTTTAGTACTTCAAAATTTATATCATGTCCGAAGGAGGATCCCGGAATGATAGGGGATATTCTTATATGTATCTAGTTAATGTCGGTTACCAGGTGTTCACCATATGAATGATTATTTTTGTCTCTATGCATGGGACGTATATTTATGAGAACTGGAAATGAAATTCTTGTGGTCTATTAAAATGATGGAAATAAATGATTATGATAAACTAATGAACTCACCAACCTTTTGGTTGACACTTTAAAGCATGTTTATTCTCAGGTGTTAAAGAAATCTTCCGCTGTGCATTTGCTCATTTTAAAGATATTACTTGTATATCTTTAAAATGAGCAAATGCACAGCGGAAGATTTCTTTAACACCTGAGAATAAACATGCTTTAAAGTGTCAACCAAAAGGTTGGTGAGTTCATTAGTTTATCATAATCATTTATTTCCATCATTTTAATAGACCACAAGAATTTCATTTCCAGTTCTCATAAATATACGTCCCATGCATAGAGACAAAAATAATCATTCATATGGTGAACACCTGGTAACCGACATTAACTAGATACATATAAGAATATCCCCATCATTCCGGGATCCTCCTTCGGACATGATATAAATTTCGAAGTACTAAAGCATCCGGTACTTTGGATGGGGTTTGTTAGGCCCAATAGATCTATCTTTAGGATTCGCGTCAATTAGGGTGTCTGTTCCCTAATTCTTAGATTACCAGACTTAATAAAAAGGGGCATATTCGATTTCGATAATTCAACCATAGAATGTAGTTTCACGTACTTGTGTCTATTTTGTAAATCATTTATAAAAATTGCGCATGTATTCTCAGCCCAAAAATATAAAGGGTAAAAAGGCAAATGAAACTCACCATACTGTATTTCGTAGTAAAAATACATATAACGTCATTGAACAAGTGCAAGGTTGGCCTCGGATTCACGAACCTAAATTAATTATATATATTTATGTGTTGGTCAATATTTGTCTAACAAATTAGGTCAAGTCATAGTGTACCACAATCCTAATGCTCGAGACTAATATGCAAAAGTCAACAAAAGTAAATTTGTCTCAAAATAATTTCCAAAAATCTATACATGATTAATATATAGTTTAAATATCGTCGTTTTATATTTTTAAATATTTTTAAAAAATTTATTAGAGTAAATAATATAATTTATTTATTAATAAATAAAATTTTATATTAAATTTATATAATAATATATACTTTTATATATATTAAGTAATAAAATTTATAGGGTTCATTTAATATCATAAAGATAATATGATAGATATTATTAAAGTAAGTTATTACACGTAGTAAAATATGTTTGTATCACATATTTATTTGATAAAATAATATCTATAATGATAGTAAGTAAAAGTTGTATTATTTTGTAATAATAATTCTTATTATAAAAATATCAATATTTATAATTACTAAGATGACATTATGATAAAACGATAATTCTAATTATGATAACTTTAATATTTACGATAATTTTTAATATTATCTTTAAAAATAATAATTCTATTTAAAATAATAACAATAATGATATTTTATAGTAACAATGATATTTCTATTAAAATGATAATTTTTGTTAAAATGATAGTTTTAATACTAACGATACTTTTAATAATAATAGTAATGATAAAAAATAATAAGAACGATAATTTTATCTAAATCAATATCTTATAATATTTTAATTTCATCATGATACTCTTACTCATTTATTCCTAATCGTTTCGTTTAATAGTTTTTAATCGTCTTTTATATCGTGTTCATAATAATGATAATAATAGTAATCAAAATAATTAGGTGTTACAAATATTTGTTTTAATTACACTAATATTAATAATGATAGTTACTATAACATTACTAACGATAATACTAATAATTATCCTAATGATAATATAGTAATAATAATAATAACAATAACAATAACCATTTTTAAATAATGATATATATATTAATAATGATAATAATAATAATAATAATACTAATAATAATAATAATAATAATTGGATAATAATAATAATACTAATTATAACTTTAACGATAATAACGATAGTAATAAATAAAAAAAAATAATAATTTAATGATAAATCCCTTTTATTGATAAAGATAATAATAATGATAATAATAAGATAAAACTAGAACGACGATAAAAATGACGATAATAATAATCATTTTTAATAAAAATATCGAAAATTCAATTGATTATAACTTCTAATCCGTTCATCGAAACCATTCGATATCTAAAGGAAAAGTTCTTAATTTTTCGCTAGCTTTCCAAGGACATGCATATCTTATACCTTATCTCTACCGCAAGTGTAACTAATTCAAGATTCAACCTAACCTGTCTAAGGGCAATATCAAAAGTACAAGCATGCATAATCCTAAATACTCGAGCACTAGTCAGGGATACACTATTAGTATGTAAAAGTTAAATTATGAGTACTCACGTATCAATATTGAGATTCAATATTGCAGGAAAGGTACGTAGACGCAACGGAAATGATAAACACTATATTGACCTCACGAGCATACCCATGAACCATACCCATCACCTTCATAGCCATAACCCATGTTTTCCTTAGCTCTATCCAGCTCGAAAAATCCATTTTGAAATAATACGCTCATGACCTCGTCGTAGTATTTTATGTATACTAATAATATCTTGAAATAATACTGAGTAAATATATATATATATATATGTAAGTCGATTGAGAGAGTTTAGAGAAATATATTTCAAGTTTCTATGAAATAATGAAACCTATTGAATTCTATTTATAATAGATTTTTGAATTATTAAAGTGAATTATTAAAGTATGAATTATTAAAGTGAATTATTAAAGTATGAATTATTAAAGTGAATTATTAAAGGATGAATTATTAAAGTATGAATTATTAAAGTGAATTATTAAAGTATGAATTATTAAAGTAAATTATTAAAGTTAAAGTAAAGTAAAAGTAAAGTAAAGGTAAAGTTAAAGTATAGTAAAAGTATAAAACTATGTACGTATAATACGCGTATAAATATATATAAAATTAATTTAAATCATTATTTATATTTAATAAAATAAAATATAAATATCGTTATCTTTATCATACTGGTTAAGTAATGAGTTGTCAAAAGTGGTTCTAGATATTTATAAAAGTTATATACGTTTTAATAATAAAGTTCTTTTTAAACTAAAAATGTTTTTGTACGTTTGAAAATAAATCAAATAAATATGATAATTTTGTTTTCCAAAACTAAATATATTTAAGAATCATTTTGTTAAAAGGTTAAAATAATGGAAATCGTTATATCATAAAACGTTTTAGAAAAGTAGAATCATATATATTCATAATAGGTTTCAAGTTTTTAAATTACGGTCTGTTGGTGAAGCATGGGATAAAGTCCAAAGGTTAAATAAACGTATGAAAAATGTCGAGTTACTTAACTTGTCGATATCCAACATCTAAGTTATTTACACTCCACGTTCTTACTTATAAATCACTTTACCATTTTCCGAATGTTGTCAAAAAGAATAGATTTCTTAAATCACAGTGGACCTCATAACATAGACCCGTAATCATATCACAATGTATCTGATAAATCAATCATTTGATATTATCTTCTAATTCCATCGATAAACATATTGAAACAAATACGTTCGTGTAAAGTAATATACATTTAATACTTTATTAATATTCTCAAGTTATAATATATATATATACATATATATACATATCTATTTATATATAACGGTTCATGAATCGTCGGAATTTGGTCGAGGTTATAATGAATGTATGAACACAGTTTAAAATTCTTGAGATTTAACTTAACAAACTTTGCTTATCGTGTCGGAACAATATATACATATATATTAAAGTATGTTCAAAATATATTTACAACACTTTTAATATATTTTGATGTTTTAAGTTTATTAAGTCAGCTGTCCTCGTTAGTAACCTATAACTAGTTGTCCACAGTTAGATGTACAGAAATAAATCGATAAATATTATCTTGAATCAATCCACGACCCAGTGTATACGTATCTCAGTATTGATCACAACTCAAACTATATATATTTTGGAATCAACCTCAACCCTGTATAGCTAACTCCAACATTCACATATAGAGTGTCTATGGTTGTTCCGAAATATATATAGATGTGTCGACATGATAGGTCGAAACATTGTATACGTGTCTATGGTATCTCAAGATTACATAATATACAATACAAGTTGATTAAGTTATGGTTGGAATAGATTTGTTACCAATTTTCACGTAGCTAAAATGAGAAAAATTATCCAATCTTGTTTTACCCATAACTTCTTCATTTTAAATCCGTTTTGAGTGAATCAAATTGCTATGGTTTCATATTGAACTCTATTTTATGAATCTAAACAGAAAAAGTATAGGTTTATAGTCGGAAAAATAAGTTACAAGTCGTTTTTGTAAAGGTAGTCATTTCAGTCGAAAGAACGACGTCTAGATGACCATTTTAGAAAACATACTTCCACTTTGAGTTTAACCATAATTTTTGGATATAGTTTCATGTTCATAATAAAAATCATTTTCTCAGAATAACAACTTTTAAATCAAAGTTTATCATAGTTTTTAATTAACTAACCCAAAACAGCCCGCGGTGTTACTACGACGGCGTAAATCCGGTTTTACGGTGTTTTTCGTGTTTCCAGGTTTTAAATCATTAAGTTAGCATATCATATAGATATAGAACATGTGTTTAGTTGATTTTAAAAGTCAAGTTAGAAGGATTAACTTTTGTTTGCGAACAAGTTTAGAATTAACTAAACTATGTTCTAGTGATTACAAGTTTAAACCTTTGAATAAGATAGCTTTATATGTATGAATCGAATGATGTTATGAACATCATTACTACCTTAATTTCCTTGGATAAACCTATTGGAAAAGAGAAAAATGGATCTAGCTTCAATGGATCCTTGGATGGCTCGAAGTTCTTGAAGCAGAATCATGACACGAAAACAAGTTCAAGTAAGATCATCACATAAATATATATAATTAATTTAGGTTCGTGAATCCGAGGCCAACCTTGCACTTGTTCAATGACGTTATATGTATTTTTACTACGAAATACAGTATGGTGAGTTTCATTTGTCTTTTTACCCTTTATATTTTTGGGACTGAGAATACATGCGCTTTTATAAATGTTTGACGAAATAGACACAAGTAATTGAAACTACATTCTATGGTTGAATTATCGAAATCGAATATGCCCCTTTTTATTAAAGTCTGGTAATCTAAGAATTAGGGAACAGACACCCTAATTGAAGCGAATCCTAAAGATAGATCTATTGGGCCTAACAAACCCCATCCAAAGTACCGGATGCTTTAGTACTTCGAAATTTATATCATTTTCGAAGGAGGATCCCGGAATGATAGGGGATATTCTTATATGTATCTAGTTAATGTCGGTTACCAGGTGTTCACCATATGAATGATTATTTTTGGTCCCATTGCGATGATCGACTCCAAATAATATCTTTAATATGAGTTAATGCACAGCGGAATACATAATTCGTACCTGAGAATAACATGCTTTAAAATGTCAACATAAAGTTGGTGAGATATATAGGTTTGATGCTAGCAGCGTTATAACTATGGACCACAAGATTTCATATGTAAACATTTTTAATAAAAATATTCTAAGTGGTTGAGCACTTGGTAACCATACTTAACATTTAATCACGTCGCATATTCCCTTTATTATGAAATCTTACTACACCGTACCAAGTGTAATCATGAAACGAAGTACTGTGCAACCGTTGAATACTGGTCGTCCAGTCCGGTTGGGGTTGTCAGGCCCGATAGATCTATCAACAGGATTCGCGTTTACAATACCGCTGTAAATATTAGTTACCAAGCTACAGGGAAGTATGCCAGTGGTACAACTCAACGTAGAATATATTTTCAGTTATTTGTGTCCATAACGTAAATCATTTATAAAAACAGCGCATGTATTCTCAGCCCAAAAATATTTAGAGTTTAAAAGGGACTATATACTCACCTAATGTATTTTGTAGTAAAAATACATATAACATCATTGAACAAGTGTAGGGTTGGCCTCGGATTCACGAACCTATATCAGTAATATATATTAAAATATATAACCACATAATTCTATTTATTAATTATGTGCTATTTATTTAAGTATTTTAATTATATAATAATCATACTCAATTCTATTATATCATCAATTATGTGTTACATATATGTATTTTGTAAAATAATTAATATTTATACAAACAGTTTTATTAACATATGTATTCAAGTAGTTAGAAAAAAAAAAAAAAAAAAAAAAAAAAATCAATAATTTGTTATAGATAATATTTATAATTAATGTCATTATTTTCATTCTATTATATTATGTATCAAATATATATTTTTATGTATCTAATATTTATTTGATAAAATAATGTTAATAATAATAATAATAACGAGTAGTAAGTAAACTACCTCAAAGGAGTAGCCCTTAAAAATATGCCCAAGTCCGGGTATGAACCCGCAACGTCCTGCTAATCCAATATTATCCTTAACCATTCCTCTGACCTCGCTTTTGCTGATGTATTTTGTATCCGTATTTTATTTAACCCGTTTTCTATTTCCTTCTTCTTCTTTTTCATAACTCAAACCAAATCATCTAAGTTTTCCATTATCATTAATATCTTTATCAACCCTAATCATCCTAATCTAATCACCATTGTAACTATCATAAACCCGTACCATTTATGCATCATGATATTACTTATCATTAGTTCGAACCCTCATCTTTATCATCATTCAAACATAACATTATGTACATAAAATCATAATTATTATCATCCTAAAATTATAACATCCATCATGATTTCCGAATCAATAATCCTCATCGTTAACGTCATCAACCTACACTTCATCACTAATTCATATCCTAATCATCTCTCTTCCTAATTATTAACATTGGGTGCGTGATAAGGTTGGACCCAACAAGTAAATAAATAACGGACCCCATGAACCAAGTAAACAATCCAAATGTTTAAGCCTAGTACACCGAATATCTATGTTTCTGTATCAATCACTTGTATAGCTCACTACCATATATGTCTCCATCAGCTCATCAATTTGTGGTAAAAAAAAAAACGTCATTTAGATTTATGGCCCAAGATAATTCCACCTAGTCCCCATTGATTTAAAATAATAAGAACTTAAGGCCCACGGCCTGGTTTCATTGGAATACAACTAGCGAGATTTCCATAGATACTTATCATAATCATCATTATGATTCATTACAAACTTTATTAAAGTATTACCTTAAACGTCATGCTGGTGGAACATACGAATTATTTCATTACTTGTAGTAAACTATCATTCTTATTCTTATAATCGTTAAAAAAAATTCGGTAACCATATTTCTAAAATAATACTCCATAACATCAACTTTAAATTAAGTGGGTGAGGAGTTGTCGGCTAATCAAGGGAAAGAACAACCCATTATTGTCATAACATTCACACTCTCCACCTTGTTCAATATAAAAGTCGCCCATAATCCTTCCAGTACGTCCCCGTCATTTTCTTTTGGTTTGAAATGAAATACATATTCTGCAGCAGTGGTTTTTCGATCAAGATAGGTGTAAGATGTTCAAAGGATGGTTTAAACAAACGTGGAACTGCAGTAGTTTGGTGATATAAGTTGGTGGTGGTGTTTGGTAATGACAGGTTCGAGTACAATAACGAGGATAACAGTATAATTAAAGTGGTTTTGGTGATTGTGTGTGGGTGTTTTTTCTTGAGTCGTAGCAAGGAGCAGTGTGTGTATTCATAGATGGTTGTCGAGTGGGTGCAACAAAACAGAAAGTCTTTGGTTTTGCAGGTAGTTGATGGGTCGGAGGTGGTGAAGGAATCAAATAACAGTTACGGTAGGAACAGCGGATGTGGTTTTGAGAGATGATAGGAGAGAGAGAAGAGAGAGATGAAATGGCGAGTTGGATGTGGTGGTGATCGCTGGTTAGCCAGTTGAGGACGGTGAAGGGTGATGGTGGTTACTTCGGTCTGTTCGAAGCAGTAGAATGGACACGAGCATGGCAGCTTGTTGGGTCTTTTGATTATAAGTATAGAAAACACCATAGTAGCAACAAGAACACGTAGGTGGTTTATGATGGTTGTTTATGGCGACGGAGGCTGTGGTGTTCGGCTAGTAATAGCCGATGGTGATGGTGTTGTTAATCACAAAATAGAAAATAGTCTAGATAGATGGTTTCGGTGGTGATTCAACGGTGGTGGTAACGGGTGGTGAAGGTGGAGGATGGTGGTTGAGGGAACAAGATGAAAAGGATGGTGTTTGTGGTTCTCGGTCAATAGCACAAATCAAGAGAAGATAGTTTTGTTTCTCTCAATTTATGTTTTGTTTTATGAATTGTAGTCCTAAATTGAATAAATTAATGGTGATACTTATACCTAATCGAGTTTGTTGGGTTGTGATTATTTGAATATGATGGGTACCAATTTAGTAGACAAGAATCTTCAATCACGGATTTAAAGTTGGGAGTGATGTATAACCAATTTGTTGGATTCGTTATTTCAACCTAAAAAAAAAATCCTAGATGGTGATGTTAAACAGATATTGTTATATGTATGTATATCACCTAACTAATAAATATATTAATAAAAATAATACAATTAATAATAATACCCATAGTTATAATTAATAATTAAATATTACAATATATATATACAAGAAATAATAGTTTTTTTTTATTACAACGTATTTTATGATACACATTTATTTATAACAATAAATGTATATAATAGTTTATTAATGTTCATGCTATTGTATATAATATACATATATATTTATATACACATATTTATATATCCACATATTTACAAGAAATGGTTCGTGAATCATCGGGCTTGGTCAAAAGGGTAACTAATCATCCAGATATAGATTTCAAACTTTCTAGACTCAACATTAGGGTTTTTGCTTATCGTGTCGGAAACATATAGAGATTAGGGTTTAAATTTGGTCGGAAATTTCCGGGTCGTTACAGTACCCACCCGTTAAAGAAATTTCGTCCCCGAAATTTGATAAAGGTTGTCATAAATAACAATAAGAATGTTTTCATGACGAATATGAGGTAATAATAGAGTTTTATCATTATTGGAAGTTATGGATAAAACGATTCGATCATGTGAAGCGCACGAGTGAAGCTATCACAAAAGAATGAAATAAATAAATATGATATCGTTTTAACTGATGACGTGGTTATGATTGATTTTCGGAATTCACGAGATTTAAAGAAAATCTTTCGTAATAAGATTTGGTTCTTCGGCGATTTAGGAAACAGGATCTCCTTTGATTTAATGCGGCAAATCTGTTGTGATTTCTTTGTCGGATATTTCACTTATAAAAACTACCCCCTTCGTTTTCCTTCTTCCCGTCCTTGAGTCAAGCGAGCAATGGTCCGAAATTTGTAGGTATGAGATTTGGAATGAACATAGCTAATGCTCTAAGATAGAAAGGGTATTGGTACGATTTTGATTTGTTAATTTACCAGAATACCCTGGAAAAATAGAACTATCAAGACGATATGTTCCTAATACGTTTGGGAATTGGATAGAATGTAAGAGCCGTGTAACATGGCACATGATGACGGTACTGTGAATCATCTTGCTTCATTAGAAACTTAACATGATTTACTGTAATATAATGAAGTTGATCAAGTTTCATTATATTATAATAATTCATGCATCAGTTCCCAACACTGCTTCAGAACATTCCTATTTTAAACCTGAAGGTTTCAAAATTTAGAAATTAACACAGTTTCTTTTATGTTGTAACGCAGATTTTGCAGAGAGATGAATGTTCTCAAATAAGAATAGTTGTGTGAATATTTCGAGAAATATGGAGAATACTCATAACGGAGGATATGAAGATATCTTATAATATTTACGATAAGATGATGATGATGAATATCATCTAGAAAGATTTAGAATAAGGAGTAGGGTTCTTACTAACGGTTTAGAATAATCATGGTATTAAAGACAATATTGCTATGGAGGAAACAAATTGGAATGTGGAGTCCCAGAAAAATCGAAATCAGAATGTTTTAAGGAAAAGAGATAAAGGGAAGGGCATTGATGGTGAAGGTAATAATAAGACATATTCCAAAGATAGAATTGAAACAAACAATCCTTTTTATGTATTAGTAGATGATGAGGGTAATGGTGATTGATGTTAAGTTTGTTAATACTGCTCCGAAATCAGGGTATTCTACATCTCGTTAGTCTCTTACTTTATATCTAGTATAGGTCCTCGAGTTTCGCTCAAATTAGTGTTACTCATGTTGTAATCCTCGTTGTATCATTTCCTTATCAATAAAATTATCTTGCTTTTCAAAAAAAAAAAAAAAAAAAAACATATGGGGTTACTAAGTACAAATTTTATTAGAAAAATATAAAGAATACAAAAACTCTTGCATTTAAAAAAAATAATGTGAATAATATTAAATAAAAAATACACGAATATTTGTATTCTTATACGTTTTCTCATAAAATTTCTCGGCATATATGATATACATGAAATAACATACGAATTTAAATGATATACTAAATCTACTAAATCGACTTCAAATATGGATGATTTATAAAAATTATTACATATGGGTTACCTTCAAATGTTCTATCCCAATCCCAATGAAAATTATTGAAAACCCATATAAGATCATGTGTCGTGTGACGTGATCAATCATGTTAATTCTTAAGTTTTTCATATATATTCCTTGGTGAAAAACAACTTAAAGTATCATTTATCGTGATTTACCATAAATAGTCATGGTGTCATAGACACCACCTCACCATGAGTTCGTCATGACTTAATTTACCGTGTAAAGATAGTGGGTTCGTATGCTTTTAATTGTTTATACCTTAATGTTGTAGTGCTTATAATTTATTTATTTTTATGATGGATAGTATTTAGTTATAGGTTGTTTATATTATTTTGGTGATGATGTAATGCTCATGTGACAGTTAAAACATAAAATTTTAGTAATGATAATTAGTGTTCTTATATACTACTACGCATTTGGGGGATTGGATATTTTTGTTGTAATTATTCATACATGATAATGGCTTTTTGCCTTTTTTTTTTAGTGAGCTCATTTTTTTTACATGAAAGAAAGTGAAAATATTACAACGTTAATGATTATAAGCAATAAAGTAGAAAAAAGAAGCAAAAGTGAGAAAAATACCATAATTAACTATATTTCTTTTATGAGCAACGAAGGATGAATTATTTTTTGCATATTGATCACCCAAAGGCAGCATAAGATACGAACTCCATATAAGGGACTTGAAGGCTTGAAGTAGGAGGATCTAAAAACAACCAAACCAAACCAAAAAAAAAAAATGGGAGCAAACTATTTTTATCGAATTTGCACGGGTTATTATGGGAACTGATCAAGTTCGGGAGTTGATATTTCCAAAATTAATTTTGATAGATCCAACTCAAATTGGTGTAATGTTCCCAAAATACCCTCATATAAATATTAGCATTAAAATTGTCTAAACTATCATTTAAGGGTATACTTGTACAATCATGTGGATCTATCAAAAATTGATTTGGAAATTCTCGTGATTTGTTACATTTGACTCAATAATCGTGTTTTATCTCAAGGTTGACCCAAATTGCCACTAATAATATAAGGGAACAAACACTAATTTCTCTTTTTTCTACGAGACATTATAATTATAACAATCAATATGTAAATGTAAATTATAATTATATTGAACATTTTCAACGTTATTGTAAACAACATAATAAAGAGAAATGATCAAAGTATTTAACCACTCAATCTTTACAATAGCAACGTGCAAGTGATTAATGTAGTAGTCATACTAGTTACATACCTTTAAATCTTTAATACCAATTTAAGTTCCCAAACACAAATAAATATCAAAAATATCCTCCTAAAACTAAATTATGATAGTAAGTTACAGCAAATACGAAGGAAAAAAAAATGACCGGTGAATAATGGCAACACAATTACAACAAACATAAAAAAGTTGAAAAAATTACGAGAAAAATCCTTGTAATTTGCATCATGTTATTAAGGTTGTACTCACAGATACTCCCACTAAACAACATACATAGGATGAACTGGATTCCCTTGGGCCAAATTTCAACATTATAAATTATTTTTATTTTTCTTAATTTCTTAATAAGATATTAATAATAGACCCTAACAGGATACATCTATTTCACCTCTTGCAACAATCTCAACACATTGAAATTCAACATTAGATGATACTAATAAGGATGAAAACACATTTTGCTACACACACATAATCTACTAACATCATTATGTTGCATCTTCACACTATGACTGAACTAAATCATTGCCTCTTCAGCAGCCAACTTCATCTTCAACTCCTTTTTGTTCACCTAAATTTACAAAACAATATGATTCATTATGTGCCCGGTATACATGAAATCAGATATATAATAGTTATACATGATTAGGTGATATAAATTATGTTCACTTTCCAAGAATACATTCATGTTTTCCACAAATGTATATCGCGCAGTATTTTACCTTTCCCATTGCATTACGAGGCAGCGAGTCCCATAAGAATAGTCGGGTTGGTAGCTGTATACATAACACAAGCACATTAGTTTCTAGACGCTTAAAAAATAATTTACTAAAAAGTGGCACAAAAGTGTTTCTGGGTCAACTCAACCCGGGGTATTTCAACATTACCCATTTGACCTGTTACCCTGGTCGGCCCATATTGCCACCTCTAGAGATTAGTATTACCTTGTATGGTGCGAGTTTCTGTTTAGCCCATGAGGAGAGTTCATCCAGTGTTATAGCAGGCTTCAAATCTTTTTCGCGAACCTTTTTTATCTCCATATCGGGCACAATTATTGCCGTCACTGCTTCTCCGTAAGTTTTATCTGGTAGCCCTAATACACAACATTCTGATATGGCTGGATGCTGTATAATTAATCACCGAATGTATCGAATTATGTCATTTGATCACTAGCTGATAAACATGTCGGTAAAAAAATGAAGAAAAAAAAAATGAAACTTACTTCCAAAAGAATCGCCTCGATTTCTAACGCTGATAACTTGTATCCACCCACCTTCATTATATCAGCATTAGTACCTGATTGAAAAAATGTGGACCCCAGTCCCCACGTCAGCAAAATACACCAGTTACATGTTGAAGAAGTCATTGGATACATGCAAAAAAAAGTTGGAAGTTTGATACATACAATAATAAGTTTTTAAGTTGGATATATAGAATAGAATTTTGGGTAAGTTTCATACATCTGCAAACACTTAATCCTATTTATAATGAGGAGAACAATAAAGATTATATGTACATGCTGAGAAAAAGAAAAAGCAAAATATGAAAGAAGAACGGTAGATGAATCTTACGTCCCAATATAACATAATATCCATCTTCATCCACTTTAACAGCATCACCGGTTTTAAAAAAGCCACCCTCAATAAATGACTCCTTGGTTACCTAAACATTTTGAATCATTTACTATAAGACCACAAAATATGTGACATAATATCGTTACTAAATAACATAGCTTTATTTACAGTTACCTACTATTTCATATAGCTAAATGGTAAGCAACAAGAGATATAAAAGTGTACCTCAGGACGTTTCCAGTATTCTTTAAACAATGAAGGGCTTTTGATACAAAGCTCACCAACCCCCTCGTTACCATCATCGTCCGCAAGAATCTTTACCTATCGCCAATGACAAAAGATAGTCAAATTCATTGACATTCGTTATGTGAGCAACAAAGGACTGGGTCCCGCCTTCTATTATTATAATCTCACATAAACTCAAAATACATAGAATCCCATCTTCTCTTTTGACAAATCTAACATCTAACATAAGGTTCTGTAATAATGAAGCTGAACATACAAGTAGGCGGTAAACGAACCAAACGATGCTGAACGAATGTTGCAGAACTCGGAATTACTTGGCGAGTACTCGGTCAAAAATCGGGATTACTCGGAAAATCGTTCATAATCGGTCAAAAATTGGTCAAAATCGGTCAGAGTCAAACTTGGTCAACATCCGAGTACTCCCTAAAAAGTCCCAACCAAGTACTCTCCGAGTATCGATTATTGCAACCTTGCTTAAAAGGTTTATTTTCAACATAAATCTGTGTTGCACAAGTATGTATGCTTACAAATGTTGAAGAGCCCCTACTACTTTTAAATTTGTGTTAAGATTGAATATGTTTGCTAACCTGCACGCCTGGAAAGGGCTTTCCTACAGTACCTCCTTTTCGCATTCCTTTTAACGGATTCGAAATTGCCATGACAAACTAACAGAACAACGAATCGAAATCATTAGCGAAATGAATCTAATTTACAGATAGAAAGAATTATGAAGTGACTTAAAAAAAAGATACTTCTGTCATTCCATATCTTTCCAATAGTCGATGTCCTGTAATGGCCTCCCACTGTTGCATTACTGGCAGGGGTAGAGCTGAGGACCCACACATCTGGAGGCACAAAAAACTAAGGCATTTACTTCTTCTTTATATTGTTATATAAAACGTTATTATATGTTCATTTATTTATTTGTTTATTGTCGGGGGGCTTCAATCTTTTTTATGGTCAAAAACAGAAAAATGTAGTCACAGAACTGCATAAAATAGCATTTTTTGAGTCGGGATGCTTTAACATGGGGAGGTGATCCTCGCACACCACTTTTTGATCTATGTACATCTAATTACCTATTATACCCTTAATTATACTTTATACTTAGAATAATAATATAAGTTCAATTCTCTAGATTAATTTAGGGGTATAACTGTAAGTTTATGAAATAAAAGTGTACATGGATCAAAAAATGGTGTGTGAGTATCACCTCCCTTTAACATGTGAAAATAACCCCTTTTTAGCGGTTAAAGAAACTTGTATAAATCTTCCTCTGTATATTTTCCTTTAACTAAGTTCAATTCTCTAGATTAATTTAGGGGTATAACTGTAAGTTTATGAAATAAAAGTGTACATGGATCAAAAAATGGTGTGTGAGTATCACCTCCCTTTAACATGTGAAAATAACCCCTTTTTAGCGGTTAAAGAAACTTGTATAAATCTTCCTCTGTATATTTTCCTTTAACTAGTAATCTAATACCATAAGTAGCATATGTTTGCAGAAGAAGTATAATCACAAAATTAGTGGATCACCATTAGACGCAATTGGCTTCCAGCTGCAGCGGAAGTTGCTTGTAAGTCTGGATCCATAGCCTCATAGCCTTGGATCAGCCTCGTATACATGGTTGGAACCTAAATATAAGGAGGATAAATTTCAAATATTATTTTTTTATGTATATACTCTGCAAGCCTTAAATATGGTATGTGCAACATAGGTGACAAACACCAAAAGGGAAAATATATTAAAAATATGTTTGATAGTATTATAAATATGTTTGAAAGAAATGGCATACCCCTGTAAATACAGTTATTGCATCATCAAGCTTTGTTCCATCTTCCGGATACGACTCACGCCATCTTTGCCAGATACCCCTCACACTAAACTTTGGCATAAATTCGACCTTCAACAAGATACGTATTAGAAATTTATAACCGTTACTGCTATATGGCGTTCTAGAACTTGACATAACTGCCCTTAATATGAATTTAATCACTTACCATGGAACCAGCATAAAGAGGAGCAAACAATGCATTAAAGAGCCCATGAACATGTATGGATGAAGTTAAGAATGAACAAGATAATGAACGAAAATAAATAATCATGGAATATAAAATAGATAATAAGTAAAACACCATGAACAGATAGTTTAATGTTTAGTTCATGGATATGGTGTAATGGCAGGCAATGCAGAAAACGGTCACTTGGTGTGTACTCCCAAGCTGTTGATAATGTTTTCACCTGAAATCAAGCAGAAAGACAACAGTTAAAATGTAAAAGACCTCGCATGTTTTTTTTTTTCTTTCAAAATTGTAATAGGCAGGTTCTTTTTGTTTATTTATTGAGTATTTCTTTAAAAGATAGATTACACATGAAATTACCTGTGCTAAAATGCTACTATGAGTATGAACAACTCCTTTCGGTTTACCAGTTGTACCGCTAGTATATAAAATCAATGCGGGGTCATCATCTACATGAAATAACATATTTGATAGAATGCATTAGTACCGTTCATATGAAAACATCATTTACAGGAATTCAATAATAAACTGAATATTATGCAATTATATATCTGATAGAAAGGATATATATAAATATATACCTTTTACTTTGATTGAGAACTGAATTTCTTTCAAATTTAAACCATCAGTGACATCACTACTAGGAACATCAGGTATTAGAGAAAATTGAGCTTCAGTTTTATCTGCAATTTTTTGCATAACCTCACTGTGATCCTCAGTGCTTAGAATCATTGATACATCCTACAAACATGATATTAGTTAAGCACTGAATGAGTTAAGTTTCAATAAATGTATCAACTTTTACTCAAAAGTCAATTGTATGTATTAATCTTTTGAAGTTTCAATCGTATGTACATTATCTCCTCTAACGTGTGATGTGACAACTCAAAAGGCTGCCGCGTTGGCAAAAAAAATTAAAAGGTTACCTGATGATGAAGTCACAAGACATAAATACAAATAGCAATAATTGAAAGTTCGATACATATTAGAAAGTTTATAACTTGGATACATGTGAATTCTATATAAACTTTGAAGCATTTTCAGATACTTAACCACAAAAAATCTTCAAAAAATAATAAAAATAAAATGAAGGAATTTAAATCATACCGAGTCAGTCATAACATGTAAGAGTTCAGCTTCAGGGTAGCTAAGTGCAAGTGGTACTGCAACACCACCACTCAACCATACTCCCAGTACTCCGGCTACAAACTCCGCACAAGGTTTAGCCACAATACCAATTCTAGCACCATTTAGACTTTTCGACTCCACGGTCACATCAACCTGTAAAATGATAACAATATACTATTCAAGTGTTGGGTTTTGTTATTGGGTTTCCAAATATGAGTAAGTATTAACAAGCCCAAGCCCAACAAAATTAGGCCCATTGCTTGGTTGACTTGGTCAAGCATAGGAGGGCATCTTAAAACATCAAGTTGCAGCTGTTTTTCATTATCAAGAGTGAAGAGAGTTCAAGAAAAAGAGAGAAAAAATCCCAATTTCCGTCACTTCTTACAGCAGTCCAGAAAACCTTCGATCCCCGGAGATCCGACCGTTGAATCTTCTTCATTTTTGGGCTGTGTCTTCCTGACATCAGTGCCAAGGTTTTCAACCGTTGAATTCGTCTAAAAAGGCCTGTAGGTCGAGTTATTGCTGCTGGAGCAGAGAGCAGTTTTTGGGTGATTTATTCCTCTTTTGTCTTTATTTATTTCATATACTTGTTGATTGTTCTTGTTCAAGAGTATGATGATGTTGTATACCTCTAGTTGATCTAGAGAAGGATTATTGTATTGCTCTCCTTGTTGATGATAGTGGAATTTAAGTGGCTTACGAGTCCCGTGGTTTTTACTCTCGATTTTGAGGGGTTTTCCACGTAAAAAGTCTCGCGTGTATTGTGTGTGCTTGATTATTCGTTATTAGTTGATTTGCTACTGATTTGGGGACTGATTTGGGTTGGTTTTGATATAGCTTGTTTGTTAGTTTCCTCACGGGTTCATACGGGTCGGGAAATGCTTGTCAAACGGGTTTGTTTCCGCTTTGTAGATTGCCCGTTGTGACCATTTTCCCATCAAATTGGTATCAAGAGCTAGGTTATTTGATTTGACTTGTGTGAAAGATGGAAGCTAATACAAGTAAAATGATTAGTTTAAATGGTTCAAATTATCATGTTTGGAAAGGTAAAATGGAGGATCTTCTTTATGTGAAAGATTATTATTTGCCTGTTTTTACTGAGGATAAACCTGAGGAAAAATCTGATGCTCAATGGAAAATTTTGCATAGACAAGTATGTGGGTATATTCGGCAGTGGGTTGATGATAATGTTGTGAATCATATTACTGGGGAGACTGATGCTAAAGCCTTATGAAAAAAGCTTGAGCAGTTATATGAACGAAAGACTGGGAATAACAAGTTGTTCTTAATTAAGCAGATGATGGCTTTGAAGTATCATGATGGGACTCCTATTACAGATCACCTAAATGCATATCAGGGTATTATAAATCAGCTTGCAGGTATGGGTATCAAGTTTGAGGATGAGATTCAGGGTCTCTGGTTACTTGGTACATTACCGGACTCTTGGGAGACTTTTAGGACATCTTTGTCCAACTCTGCACCGAATGGTACTATCACCATGGAATTGGCTAAGGGTAGTATTTTGAATGAAGAGATGAGAAGAAAGTCACAAGGTTCCTCTTCACAGTCAGATATCTTGGTCACAGAAACGCGGGGGAGAAGTCATAGCAGAGGTCAGGGTAAAAGAGGCAATCATCGTAGCAGCTCACGCAAAGGCAAATTTGCTAACGTTGAGTGTTATAATTGTCATGAAAAGGGGCACACAAAGTGGTATTGTCCAAAGTTGAAGAATGAGAAGAAAAAGGCATATGACAAGAATAAACAAAAGAAAAGTGATGGTGGTGATGATGATAAGGTTGAAGTTAACGCTATCACAGATGAGTTCTTTGTTTGTATTGATTATGATATGATCAATCTTACTCATGATGACACGAGTTGGATTGTTGATAGTGGTGCTACATGTCATGTTGCAATTTGTAGAGATCACTTCTCATCTTACACTCCAGGTGACTATGGTTTTGCTAGGATGGGTAATGCCGGGTTATCAAAGATCGTTGGTATTGGAGATGTTTGTTTGAAATTTGACACGGGAATGGTTTTAGTTTTGCATAATGTAAAACATGTTCCGGATATGAGACTTAATGTTATTTCAACAGGCATTCTTGATGATGATGGTTATTATAACGGTTTTGGTAATGGTATTTGGAAACTAACTCTTGGTTCTATGATAGTGGGAAGAGGCAAGAAAGACTCAAGATTATACATCACGCGTCCGAAGATCATCCAGAACATTGTTAACGCAGTGGACAATGTTGATTCTACTGAGTTGTGGCATAAAAGACTTGGCCACATGAGTGAAAAGGGGATGTCTATCTTGTTCAAGAAGAATGTGTTGTCGGGTGTTAGTGGTATTGATTTGAGTAAGTGTTCTCACTGTTTGGCAGGGAAACAGACCAGAGTTGCGTTTAAGAGTCATTCTCCTTTTCGAATGGAGAACATACTTGATCTAGTTCATTCGGATGTTTGTGGGCCTATGAAGACTAGGACACTTGGTGGATGTTCCTACTTTGTTACATTCATCGATGATCATTCCAGGAAGGTGTGGGTTTATACCTTAAAGTCAAAGGATCAAGTATTTGAAAAGTTTAAGGAATTTCATACACTAGTTGAAAGGCAAACGGGGAAGAAACTCAAGTGTATTCGGACTGATAATGGCGGTGAATACATTGGCAGATTTGATGCTTATTGTAAGGAGAATGGTATTAGGCATCAAAAGACTCCACCAAAGACACCTCAGTTGAATGGCTTAGCAGAGAGGATGAACAGAACTTTGGTTGAGAGAGTTAGATGTTTGCTTTCACATGCAGGGTTGTCCGATTCCTTTTGGGGTGAGGCTTTAAATACGGCAGTTCATATTATTAATCTAACCCCTTGTGTTCCTTTGCGTTTTGATGTTCCTAACAGGGTTTGGAGCGGCAAAGATGTTTCTTACCGTCATTTACGAGTTTTTGGATGTAAAGCTTTTGTTCATGTTCCCAAAGATGAGAGGTCAAAGCTTGATATGAAGACTAAGCCATGTGTATTCCTCGGCTATGGTGAAGATGATTTTGGGTACAGGTTATACGATCCAGTTCAGAAGAAACTTGTACGAAGCCGAGATGTTGTTTTTACAGAAGATCGGATGTTAAAAGATGTTGAGAAGACAGATTCAGCTCCTCAAACTAGTGCTGATCTTGTTGATTTGGATCCAGTTACTCCACAACATGTTGGAGATGATGTTCATAATGATGAACATGGTACTGATGATGATTATGCTCCGGAGCAGGTAGAGATTCCAGTACCAGATGTGCCCCCATTTGTCCCACTTAGGCGGTCTACTCAAGACCGTCATCCTTCTGTTAGATATTCTGCTGATGAGTATGTATTAGTTACTGATGGGGGAGAGCCAGAATGTTATTCAGAAGCAATGAAAGATGCGCATAAGAAAGAGTGGGGTGAAGCTATGCAAGATGAGATGAATTCTTTGCATGAGAACAATACTTATGAGCTGGTGAAGTTACCTAAAGGCAAGAGAGCTTTGAGAAACAAATGGGTATTCAAAGTGAAGACAGATGAGCTTACTTTACAACCAAGGTACAAAGCTAGGTTAGTCGTTAAAGGATTCAGCCAGAAAAGGGGTATTGATTTTGATGAGATTTTCTCACCGGTTGTGAAGATGGGATCTATTCGAGTGGTTCTTGGGTTAGCTGCTAGTCTTGATCTTGAGGTTGAACAGATGGATGTCAAGACTGCTTTTCTTCACGGTGATTTGGATAAGGAAATCTACATGATGCAACCTGAAGGTTTTCAGGTTAAGGGTAAAGAAAATTATGTTTGTAGACTTCAGAAAAGTTTATATGGGTTGAAGCAAGCACCGAGACAGTGGTATAAGAAGTTTGAGTCGGTTATAGGAAAGCAAGGCTACCGAAAGACAACTTCAGATCATTGTGTTTTCTTTCAGAGGTTTGGTGATGATGATTTCATCATATTGTTGTTATACGTTGATGATATGTTAATTGTTGGTAAAAATATTAAAAGAATTGCGCAGTTGAAGCGAGAATTGAGTAAGTCTTTTGCTATGAAAGACTTGGGGCCAGCAAAACAGATTCTTGGCATTCGGATTTCTAGAGATAGAGGTGCTAAGACGTTACATATATCACAAGAGCAATACATTGAAAAGGTGCTAAGTAGATTCAACATGAAGAATGCTAAAGTGGTTAGTTCCCCTCTTACAAACAACTTTAAGCTAACAGAAAGAGATTGTCCTACTTCAAAGGAGGATGTTGAGGAGATGGATATAGTTCCATATGCGTCAGCAGTTGGTAGCTTGATGTATGCTATGGTGTGTACTAGGCCAGATATAGCTCATGCGGTAAGTGTTGTTAGTCGGTTTATGTCAAATCCGGGTAAGAAGCATTGGGAAGCGGTTAAATGGATTATGAGATACTTACGAGGTACTTCAAAGTTAGGTATCACATTCGGAAATGGAGAGCTGGTGCTTGTTGGTTATACAGACTCAGATATGGCAGGAAACAAAGATAACATGAAATCCACTTCTGGATATTTGATGACTTTCGCAGGGGGAGCAGTTTCATGGCAATCAAGGTTACAAAAGTGTGTTGCATTGTCTACAACCGAGGCTGAGTATATGGCAGCAACAGAAGCGTGCAAAGAACTATTGTGGATGAAAAGGTTTCTACAAGACCTTGGGTTTAAGCAATCACGATATGTGGTTCTTTGTGATAATGAGAGTGCGATTCATTTGGCTAGAAATTCTATGTATCATAAGCGGACAAAACATATAGATGTGCGGTATCATTGGATTAGAGAACGTCTTGAAGATGGTTCGTTTGAACTTGATAAAGTTCACACCAATGATAATGGTTCCGACATGTTCACAAAGGCTTTAGCAAGTGAGAAGCTCAAGGTATGTTGCTCGATCGCCGGGATGGCGATTCCTTCCTCATAATTGGAAAGGGGGAGATTTGTTGGGTTTTGTTATTGGGTTTCCAAATATGAGTAAGTATTAACAAGCCCAAGCCCAACAAAATTAGGCCCATTGCTTGGTTGACTTGGTCAAGCATAGGAGGGCATCTTAAAACATCAAGTTGCAGCTGTTTTTCATTATCAAGAGTGAAGAGAGTTCAAGAAAAAGAGAGAAAAAATCCCAATTTCCGTCACTTCTTACAGCAGTCCAGAAAACCTTCGATCCCCGGAGATCCGACCGTTGAATCTTCTTCATTTTTGGGCTGTGTCTTCCTGACATCAGTGCCAAGGTTTTCAATCGTTGAATTCGTCTAAAAAGGCCTGTAGGTCGAGTTATTGCTGCTGGAGCAGAGAGCAGTTTTTGGGTGATTTATTCCTCTTTTGTCTTTATTTATTTCATATACTTGTTGATTGTTCTTGTTCAAGAGTATGATGATGTTGTATACCTCTAGTTGATCTAGAGAAGGATTATTGTATTGCTCTCCTTGTTGATGATAGTGGAATTTAAGTGGCTTACGAGTCCCGTGGTTTTTACTCTCGATTTTGAGGGGTTTTCCACGTAAAAAGTCTCGCGTGTATTGTGTGTGCTTGATTATTCGTTATTAGTTGATTTGCTACTGATTTGGGGACTGATTTGGGTTGGTTTTGATATAGCTTGTTTGTTAGTTTCCTCACGGGTTCATACGGGTCGGGAAATGCTTGTCAAACGGGTTTGTTTCCGCTTTGTAGATTGCCCGTTGTGACCATTTTCCCATCATCAAGTACCACAAATTTTTTTACATAACTGACGATCTATCTATCTACTGCATCATTTGAAACTCACTATTTTTTGGTCATGACCGGATAACAGGAGAGATATACTCCTAGCAGAAGAAACTAAATGATTGTAGCCGTAGCGTTTATCATCTGCTTTGATAGCAATATTTCTGTCAGATGCAGACCCATGACTTGCAATCGCTTTGACAACCTCCATGAATGTTCCACTACTTGAAGCTGTGAGATTACACCAACTTTAAAAAGAAAAGAAAAAGTTTAAAAATGTACCTCATATGTATCTCTATTCCATAGTATTGCTGTTACCAAATTACTTTATATACTACTAGTATTTAGTTTAGTTTTGTGAGGGCTAATCATTTGAATATAAAAAGCTCTGTTAAACATATAAACAAGCAGATCATAAAAGATTAGCCACATAAACACATACCAATCAGTCATCAAGAACGAAAGAAATACTTGAAATCATAAAATTGTCATTCAGGCATTTTAACAAACACCTGGTGTGCAATTACACATGTATACAATGAACAACATTTCCCATCACCAAACCCTATGATTTTAACAGTTTATACTTGCAATAACCAATGGATCATCAAAAGAAGAAGAAAAAAATGATCTTTAACGAAAAATTAATCAAGAAAATTAAAAAAAATTACCAGAAAATTGACGAGATTGAGGAAAGAAGCAACAAGAAGAAGTAAATAGGGAAGGATAGTGATGGGTGAGCAAGTAGTTGAATAACAATAACGCTGTATTCTTATTGGTATTGTAGTTATTTTTATACTGATGGTGATGATGAAATATGGTACTAATAAATGTAAAGCTTCTGTTCATCGCTATTGAGCGGTGAATGAATGAATGGTGGTGATTATATATGTGTGAGAATTATTGATGATCCAGGTGGCAAAGAAAGTCAAATTATGGAAATTAATCAATGAAAAGATTGCATTTGTATTTGAACTATGAAACAAGACGAAAGATGTTTTTATACGTTTTCCTCAAAGAAAGATGACAAATTTAGAGATATAATTGGTGATATTTTGCCTTTTATGAACGCAGGTCTATGATTATGGGTTTTTCTAGATGATCATAAAGACTAAACAGAGGGGATTTGTTTGTTGCTTGTTTTTTTTAAACTAAAAAACGAAAACTCATATAAATAATGAAGATGTTTTCCAAAAAAAAAAAAAAAATAACGTCTTTAACCAAAAGTTCAAGAATGAAACCATTTGTTGCTTGTTTGATGTTTTTGATTTGGTTATTAAGTAGTTTGTGTTTTGTTTGTTGAGCTTACTCTTTACACAGTTGTTTATTTGTAAATTGTAATGCCCGATTTTCTTCTCAACTTGTTTGTTTGTCCTAATTATTACTGTATTATCTAATTGATAAAAATGGTGAATAGTAACTAGAGACATTTTCGTCATTTCATTTTTTTTTAATTCTATTTAAATTTCACTACACCACCCTCACACTTTTTTCAAATATTCAAATCGACCCTCCAAATAGGGGTTAAAGTATCAAATAATCATTTTCATAAAAAAATCTTAAATAAACTCCTCCCAAATATCCAACGGGTCATATATTCTCGCTCGCAACGAGTTAAATTTTTCCGACACCATCGTTAAACTCTAAATAATTTTAGAAACACAATGTCACTAACTATACGCAAAACGGACGCTTTTTAAAAAAACGCTAAATACTTGGGGTACTTTTCATACACGTTGATTTTGCGTTAAATTTTTAAAAGTCGATAATTACATAGCTAAACGCGGAGATGGACATATATTGTTAATTTAAAATAACATTTAAATCTTTCACGGGTTATACCTTTTAGTTCGAATCGAGTTGCGCTTCAACGACATCATTCTTTAGCCACGAAATAATTTTACAAACTAAACGCAATAAAATACATTGAAAACCGAACTCCCGGCGCGAAGCGAGGGTTCAACAACTAGTTTTGTACTATTTGTTTGGTTTTTTCATTTTTTATAATAGTTTTTTATGATTTATGATAGTTTTTCGCTCTTTTAAGTTATCTTTTTTTTACAAAATATAAAATAATGACTAAAGACACACATAAAAAAGTTAATTCATTTTAATTTTTATATGTCAACTGAAATTGAATGAATTATTTATTTAATTCACATATATTTGCCAAATATTAGGTACACAAAAACTCTTACTATAAAATACGTCATGCGTCTTCGTGGTTTGTTGAAAGTTGATAACTCGGTTCAAAAGTTTATTTCTTTTTTTGAAGAGTCCTTGTAATTTATTAAAGTTGTGTGGTGATGATAAATCACTAAGTGTACGATGAGGATACAAAGCTCCCTCTTCTGATTTAAAAAAAAAAAAATAGATAAATAAATAAATAAATAAATAATAATAATAATAATAATAATAATAATAATAATAATAATAATAATAATAATAATAATAATAATAATAATAATAATAATAATAAAAAATTCACTAACTGTTACTGAGTATTAATTTATTCAGTTAAATTCGCGTTTTGCCTATAATCTATTTTCGTACCACCACCGGTTTATACAATGCTGACGTAGCTGTGACATAGGATGTAACCTGTTGACCTCTTTATACAATTTTCTATCATGTCACAATACCTCTAGATGTGCTATTTTTTAACACTTTATGGTCACTCGAACTAGAGATCAGGTGAAGCTGTGTTCAAATGCAATTAATTATGAAATATATGCCCCATGAAATAGATATAAATGTCCAAATGTTAAGCAATTATAATAAATTATATTATATTATATTTATATTATCTTGAATTTAATAAGTTAAATCATAGATTACCTACGTATATAATGCATGCTTTCATCTAGTTTTGTCACTATATAATATACTTTAGAATTTTGGAAGTAAACATCAAACATATTTTTAATGGAAGGTGATACTCACAACAAAATTGATTTATACACACTTTTTAGCACAAAATTTACGTTTATATCCCTCGCACAACAAAATTGATTCATACACATTTTTTAACACATAATTTACATTTATATCCCTAAGTTTATGGAGTTGAACCTCCATAATTATAAATGAAGGGTATAATGGTAAGTTTGTATATATGGATCAATTATTGGTGTGTGAGTATCATCTCCCATTTTTAATATATATTCTTTTAATATACATAGTAAAAAATTAAATTGATACTAAAAGATATGATGCAAGTTAGGTAAATGAGTGGATGATACTAAGATCATCTCACATCAAACCCCCTTTTGCTCTGGTTGAATGCATTCATCCTGAAACTAAATTATTGTAAGATAAAATTAAAATTAATGATGATTTGAGAACTGTTATTCAAAGTCTAAACTTTCACAATTACCCTTATGCATATGCATATGTATATACTCACTTATAGCCATACTGATCAAACATAAAACAGTCGGGTCTTAGTTTGAGTGCTAATTTGGGGAAAATATGATTGATCCATTGTTTAATCTCCAATAATTGTGCAAACCCGATTGAAATCTGGATTTCAATGGCGTTAAACAATGAATGACTAATCTACTCAATTAGATTGAGTAATTAGTATGTAGAAATGTAGTGAGAGAAAGTAGATCTCTTCTTTGATGAAGATGATGATGAAGAGAGAGAAAGTAGATCTCCTCATGCTTCATGTAAAGTGTGTGTGTGAGTGAAAGGATTGGGAACCCTCTAATGGATAGTGGATGACCTTTATTTATAGGTCAATGTGGTAGTACAAAGTGTAGTACACATGTAGCCTTGTTTGCATGATCCTTGACGATTCCAGCCTACTCATTTCGTGCCTGCTCGTTTCATGTCGGATCACTTCGCATCGGCACGACTTATTTCGTGTCGGATCACTTCGTCTCGGCCGGATTTGGTCCCAGTCGGATTTGTCCTGGTCGGATTTTAGTCCTGGCCGGATTTGCTCAAGTCTTGTTTAAGACATATAATTCTTATGAGTATTTGGGTTATTTGATACGGATCCAATATGCGTATCACATACTTACACAATCAATGGTGTTTATAACTAAGTTTAAGTCCATACGTAAGCAAGTTACATAAACAGAAGTCCGAACAAACATTATACCCAAACCACGAAGATCGTCACAGAATGGTTTAAAAATTGCTCATATGTGCAATGATTCTTATTCTCTTTGAAACCACCGTCTCCACCATGGAGATGAAGAAGGAAGAATTCCTTGAGACGGTGGAGGTGTAAGGATCTCGATCATGGTTTCCTTTTCTTTACGAGTTAATGGGACACCTCGAGTAAGGTTCAACGCCAGTAAATGGACATTCGTCCTTTGCCTGTGTCTGCCATACGCCCATATTCCTCCAGCACTCGCAGCAATCAGAAACTGTTCAAAAAATCCACAAATAATAATAATAAATAATAAATAATAATCAGTACAATATAATCCTTAATAATCAGAATTAATGGAATGTAATATTGAGTGAGCTATAAAACTGACTGGTGACAGCCACAAGCCTGCAGTCTGCCAATCGAACTTTGGAGCGTAAAGTATTGTCTCCCCGTATTCTTCTCCAAGCTTCTTATAGATATCATTGTCACTTTTCCCGGATCGTATTTCATCACGAATGAGCTACAACAGAAAGTAAGAAAGCTAACCATGTAAGTAGGCTATTTTAGATCAACATAGCAGCATTACAAACATATTATGATATCCACTTTCTTCTGTGTGATTTTTTACTAGTTACTCATCTTAATACTAAGAAAGAGTCAAATTAGACAAATTTTGAGCACAATTTAAGGTAGAATGATTGTGTTCAAATAAATCAAGAAATAAGAGGGATACCCTTCCAAACTCGAAGGGGTAGCCGCATGTGGTCAAGGCAGTCGAGGGATAGAGCCAATGTGTATATAGTGCAGTCACTTGAAGTCTTGAACCCACTGAACCAAATTTTTTTTTTTTTTTTTCTGATTTAGTGTAAAATTACTGTAAAAGTATCGTATCGTTAGTTATTATCCTGCTAATTTAATACGCAAACATAACTAGATTTTACTATGTACCCATTTGATACTTTTTCTGGCGTCGTCCCTTAAGTATGATCCGGAAGCTAGTTCAACTTTTGCCACCCAAATAAGCAATGCAATTATGTGTCACAGTTCATGAATCACAAAGCAAGTAAATTTTGAATAACCAATATACAAAAAAGGGTCCACCTTTCTAAGGAGAACGGCAATATCAGCTTGAGATTCTTCAATTGACTGACTACCACATTCTAAACAACGAACGTTGTGACTAATGTTTCTTGCTCGAGCGTCCACAATCTGTTGCTTCTTCACCGGATCCTCTTCGTTTTCCATTCTTTATAACTTTTTTCTTCAGTCAACTCCCAACACTACAAAATGCATCATAATTTGATAATGTTAGCAGAATTTTGATTTGGGCATTTTGTCGAGCAGGTGTCGTGCAATGTGTTTCCTTTTTCAAATACTACAGATTTTAAAATCCAATAAAGGATACCGGCTATGCACACCGCCTATAACCGAAATCTTTATGTGGGTTTGCAACAAATTCGCTTTCAATATAGGTAGTTGATCACAGTGCGATACAGTAAAGTGAAATATTCATTGAAATCATTATACGAACTGAAGAAATAACGAGAGTGGGATCATAGAGAAAGAAAGAAGTTACCTTTATGTTCTAAATAAAAGTATTGTTAGCAATTTGCGATTGCTCTAAACCAGAATAAATGGACCCCAATTCAACGGTTATTTGAGGTAACGATGTTCAAATAGCGATTTCGTTCATCTTCAAAGTTTATGATTTAGTTTATGATTTGTTGATTGATAAATAAATAAATAAATTGGTAAATATCTATATTTGGTCCTTGACTTTTTAAACTTTTCATTTTAAACTTTGTTTATTTGTTTTTAATTATATTATATTATATTATATATATCCTAAAGTAGGTGGGGTTTGTGGTCGTTTTGGCCACCCCACCTTATCAAAGGACACCCAACCAAACCCAACTCCAAAAAACGCTAAACACCCCCCTCAACTATAACCTACTTACAAAAACTCCACCAAACTCAGGGGGTAAAATATAAATTCTCTTACTTAAGATAAAAACTCCACCCAAATGCTTCGACTGCCCGTATCTTCATGCTCTACGCGAGTTAAATTCCACCAACTACACCGTTAAACTTGAAATTTTTTTATGAACAAAGCGAAACTAACTACGTTCGAAACAGACACTTTTAAAAAAATGCTAAACACAACAACAGCCCGTATCTTCCTGCTCGCCGCGAGTTAAATTTTTTCGACAGCACCGTCAGATTTGAAATAATTTTATGAACAAAACGAAACTAACTACTTTCGAAACGGATACTTTTTAAAAAACGCTAAACACAACGACAGCCCGTATCTTCCTGCTCGCCGCGAGTTAAATTTTTTCGACAACACCGTCAGACTAGAAATAATTTTATGAACGAAACGAAACTAACTACCTTCGAAACGGACACTTTTTAAAAAAAAAGCTAAAGACAACGACATCTATAACGACGTTTAACACATGAGTCGTTTTCTCTTCTATAACTAGAGAAAGCTACGTTAAATATGAATACGCAGGCCGAAAGCCCTGCCGCATCTTTTAGGGCCGGATCCGGACTAGTTTAATACAAATGATAACTCTTTCCAAGACAATTTGTAGTGGTAGATGTCATGAATTGGTGGTGTACGTTGCTTTTTGTTATGATGTGTGAGTTTTTAGGCCACATACAATGGTTCAAGGAACACACATTTTACCCGTCACATTAGAACAAACACTTTAACATTTCTTTCACATTTCTTTCACTAAACCCTCACTATCATACACTCTATTTCAAACTTTAACCAATTTAAAATTATTAAATAAATACAAAAAACATTTTATTAAATAAAATAAAAACATTAATTATTAATATGAATTATGAATTATTAATTATTAATTATTATTATTAATATTTTATTTATTTATTTATTTATACATCCACCAATCCACTGCCCTAAATTTCATCATCTTTCCCAAATACTTTAGCAACCGGTTTCATTCCATCTTCATTATGCAACCATAAACATTCTGTAACGACCCGACTTTTTCGACTTTTAATTATATACATTACTTTCACGAAACTGCGTATTTGTGCGTACTAATTTAGATTTTATTCTGGGATCATTAATTATGTTAATTACTTTCGTTAATGCCTTACAACGTGTTTTTAAGTACTTAGTTGCTTAACATGATCCTTGAATGCATTTACGACCGTTAGTGTCACTTATTGTTTAAAGCGAGCTACGTACTTGGTACACGTTAAACTTTTGTCATAATTGAAATATTATGACTACGTAAACATAATTGTTATTTATTCACGACCATTACTTGGATTTATGGTTCCTTAATTATGCTTAGTATTTACTAATGCTTACTAGTTACCTTAATGGACTTAACACTTTAATGGACTTCCATGGCCCAACCTACTCAACTTAGTGGACTACTTAATGGATTAATTAGCCCATGTAATCATAATTAGCCCATGTAAATAATGAGACAATTAATTTGCATGCTTATGTACCAAGGCTTGCATTATGTCTCAAACCACCCAACATGTCAACATCTTCATGTACCACCACCATGGACCACACCATGCCACACCACATGAGACCAAAATGGTCCCCCCTTGCTCCCAAACCGTCGGCCACCACCCTACCCTTACCATCATTTAATTTTTTTTTCTTTTCTTTCTTTGTTAAATACCACACTTCATTCATTTGCTCAAACACACACTTATCACTACTTTCTCACTCTAAAGTTTTCTCTCTAAATTACTTTAAGAACTTGTAAGTTCTTGATTTCTTTTTCTTTCTTTTCTTACTTTAATTCATGAATCATCATTATCATGAACAAAGATTCAAGTTTTGTAACTTGAATCTTCATTACTCTTGTAAGATTCAACTTTGTTTTGAAGAATCTTCAAGAACATGAAGGATTCAAGTTTTTTAGCTTTGAATCTTCATAATCTTATTAGATCTAAGTTACTAACTTAAGATCTCTTTAATTGTGTCAAAAGATCAAAACTCATGTTTATGATCTTCATGTAACTTGTAGATCCAACACTTTACTTTATGGATCTTCAAGAAAGTTTGAAATACAAGCTTACTAGCTTGATGTTTCTACAAAAAGTTAGTTAAAGATTCAAGTTTACTAACTTATGATCTTCTTTAATTTGTTGTACTTTAGTTTTGTGACTTGTGTTTTCTTGAAACAAAAGATACAAGCTTACTAGCTTGAGATCTCATAAGTGTTGTTAGGAATCCAAGCTCTCTAGCTTAAGGTTTCATTTTTGTATTTGATTTAAGTTGTGTAACTTATGATATTATACCTTGTTTAAACAAAAGTTCATTAGCTTGTGTTCATATTACTTTACAAGATCTAAGTTTCATAACTTATGGTTGTGTAAAAGTTGAAAGTCTAAGTGTTATGACTTGGGGTTTCACCTGTAGTCTAAGGTCTTTAATATTTAGATAAGATCTAAGTTCTATAGCTTAAGGTCTTGCTTATTTAGTTTGATTCAAAGTTTATAGCTTAATAGAAATTGTACTTGTGTTAAAACTAAGAAATTGATGTAACTTTAGTTCATCACCTTGCTCAAACTCTCGCATGAGTTGTGTTTTATTTCTTAGTCTTAACTTTGTGTGTTGATGGTTAAACCTTGGTTAAAGTGATGCTAAAACATCAAGAGTTGTTCACTTGAAGCTTACACGCATCAAGGATGAGAACCGTGATGAGCATCAAACACCAAGAATCCCACCAGAGCACTTGTTTTCTGTTTTTCAAGGTCTGATCAGGCCCCTAAGCTTCTGGAAAAGTTTATTTACAGATAGTTCGGTTCGATTAGATGACTTTTTGTTTAAGACTCTTCTTAATCCGATATACGGTTTAGGATTTATAGCCTTCCGAAAGTCACTACGCCCTTGTAACGACGTGCTGAAAATTCTGACCTACTCGCACTTGGACCGTCACCACGGCCAAACGACATCGAGTTCGGATATGAAAATCGGACATCGGTAAAATAACTCACATACGGAGCCTTGGCCACTGACCGCACGTCATTTCAGTTTATATATAGGTTGTAGCAGCTGAACGAAGTCATCCCTTGTTTCGATCTCTATTCTTGATTGAAAACATACTTTACTTTTTACGTACGATGATGATGATGATGATACTTAAGACTTAATTTATTTATTTATAAACCTTTTGGGACAATTTACTGACTTAGTAACCTTTGACTTAGGTTGACGACCTTTCGGACCGACTTACTCTCTTACTTATTCGTACCGATTTTACTGCACTATCACTGTGAGTTATAGCTCCCTTTTTACTTCAACTATTTTTGGGACTGAGAATACATGCGCTTTTTAGGTTTTACTTACTAGGCACGAGTACTTAAACTATATATATGTGTGGGTTATATAACGGCATAAACTTTCCCCTTAGCTCGGTAACGTTTAGTCATTGGTTTTTGAACCAGTGAACGCGAATCTTAGATATGGATCCATAGGGTTTGACATCCCCACTAGGGCTAGTCGCGCTAGCATTTAGCGGGTGTTTAATACTTTGTAAACTTACGCACTCGCCAAGTGTACTTTTAGGGGGTGATATTTACGTTAAGTTAATTACCAAGTGCCCACGGTTAAGTATATACTTTTCATACAGTTTTGAATACGAAATCTAGTGGCCTACATTTCATTATTGTTACAATCAAACTATAGCTCACCAACATTCGTGTTGACTTTTAAGCATGTTATTTCTCAGGTGCTTAGACGTATGTTGCTTCCGCTGTACTACACTCTCGGTGTTAGATTTCCGCTGCTTATTTAGAGATGTCTCAAACATGGAACTTTTTACTTTCCATTCAAAACTTATGTTACATTTGAACAATGGCTTTGTAATGACCTTCGTGTCACGTACTTGCGTTCCTATTCATAGAAGCATGCTATATTTTGTAAAACGCTATCTTTTATGAATGCAAACTTATTTTAAAACAGCATATAGTGTTGTAACCTTGTGATGGACCCGTTGTTGATGATCCGTACACATTAATTTTGTACGGGGCATCACATTTGGTATCAGAGCATTGGTTGTAGGGAACTAGGTTGCATTAGTGAGTCTTGACCGAGCCAAGTAGGATTCGCTAATAGGACTAATCTACAACTTGCTTGTTTACTAGTTACTGCAGAACTTGCTGCATGCTACTACTTACTTTTACTGCTATGTGAACTTACTGTATGCTACTGTTTATTCTCACTACTGCATGCTACTATCTGCCTTTGATTGCATGTTACTTTTGTTTAATACTGTTAATATTGCCATGCTATGTACTGCTAGGATGTTGTAGTGCCTAATTACGTGATTGCTATATGTCTTACTGACATGGAAAAAGTTATTTTTCCTTGTTCAGATGTCGGACATACAACCTATTATCGTTGATTTGGAGAGTGACTCAGATTCATCTGCTGCTTCGTGATAGTGCTCCAAATGAACATATATTTAGGCACAATATCCTTCCAATATGTAAAGCTTTTAGTTACTATTGTTCTATTTTTATGTAATATTCGTTTAAATAAATAAGTGTGAAAACAAAAGAAGAAAACGACGATTTGAAGACGCAAATGGCTAAAAAGCTCAAATATACAAGGTACAATCCAAGTGGTTCGAAATATTGATGAGAAACGTCTCAAAATTACAAAAGTACAAGTCGCGAAACGCAAAGTACAAGATATCTCCGCGTACGAAAGGACGTTTGAAAATCCGGAACCGGGACCAGAGTCAACTCTCAACGCGCGACGCAACGGAGCTAAAATTACAAGTCAACTATGCACAAGAATATAATATAATATTTAAATAATTATATAAATTATTTATATATTATATATTATATTAAATAACGTCGACAAACTAGCAAAAAAAAATATGTGAGCTGGATCTGACGGCCATGCGATCGCATGAGAAATAGGCATAAAACTCATGCGAGTGCATGAGCCCATGCGAGTGCATGAGATTTGAACTAAAATCTCATGCGATCGCATGAGTTACTGTAGCAGGACACATTCTATAAATTCAGCATTTTTCGAACAAGTTTAGAGGATATCGTTTTCTTTTCCTTCTCTGTAATAATATATATATATATATATATATATATATATATATATATATATATATATATATATATATATATATATATATATATATATATATATATATATATATATATATATATATAATTTAAAGTTTAATTTAAGTTTAATAATAATTGGATTATTGTAAGAAATGTTTTAAGGTTTTATAAGACGGAACTCTGTCCGTTTAACGCTACGCGATTAATCACCACTGTAAGCTATGTTCTTCCTTTTTAAATTAATTTCTCATAACTAAGTTATTATTATGCTTATTTGAGCCGAAGTAATCATGATGTTAGACTAAAAATTAAGATTGGGTTATTAGATTTTGTACCATAATTAAGGTTTGGACAAAAGACCGACACTTGTGGACATTAGACTATTGACTATTAATAGGTAGGGGGTATTGTCTAATTGAACGACAACTCATTAGAACCTGTAGAACCAATCTTCAAATTAGTTAAACTAATAATTATTAAATTGATTACGAATGTCCTATTTAGTGACGATTATACGACATCGTTTACGATCATTTAATTAATTATTCGGGTTGGGTAATTGATTATTCATTCTGATCAAGTGGGTAAATTAATATTCATATCTCATTAAAACAGGGGTGGATTACATACAAGGATAATTGATGTAATTGTTAACAAAGTAATAAAACCTTGGATTACACGCAGTCGATAACCTGGTGTAATCATTAATAAAAGTATTAAAGCCTTGTTACAGTTTGAATCCCTAATTAGTTGGAATATTTGACTTCGGAAATAAGGTTAATTTGACGAGCATTTTATAATTATGACCGATGGACTATTATGGACAAAAACCAAATAGGTATCAAATAAACCAGGACAAAGGACAATTAACCCGGATAACAATTAATTAAAATTAAAACGTCGAACATCATGATTACGGAAGTTTAAATAAGTATAATACTTTTATTTCATATTTCATCGTACCTTTATTTACTGTTATTTTAATTACTGCAATTTACTTTATCGCAATTTAAATTCTGTCATTTATATTATCGTCATTTATCTTTACGCTTAAAATATAAAATCGATAAACCGGTCTTTAAACGGTAAAAACCCCCTTTTATAATAATATTACTATATATAATTATACAAATATAGTTGTTAAAAATATAGTACGTATCACTAGCTCCCTGTGGAACGAACCGGACTTACTAAAAACTACACTACTCTACGATTAGGTACACTGCCTATAAGTGTTGTAGCAAGGTTTAGGTATATACTATTCAATAAATAAATAAATAACTTGTATAAAATTGTATCATATTTAATAGTATTTCGCAATAAAAATATAACTATTTCGTATACACCTCGCATAACATCAAGTTTTTGGCACCGCTGCCGGGGACCCGGCGAAACGCTATATTTTTAATCTATATTTGTAAAAATATTATTATATATAAGTTTGAAAAAAATATTAAAAAAATAGATTTTTAAGATTTTGTTTATTAAATTAAAAAGTGTTTTTATTTTTATTTTAGTTTGTAAAATATAAGTTTATTTTTATTTTATATCTATTATTTTGTAAAAAAAAAACAAAAAAAAATTCAAATAAATAAAATATTAGAAATTGGGGTTTAATTATTTAACTTATTAATTTAGTTTTAATATATAATTTGTATTTAGTTTAAGTATTATTATTAATTATATAGTTTAATACTTTTATAAAATAATAATATAAAAATAATATTTTTATAAAAATATGTAATTTTATTATTTTTTTATATCTTTTTATAAATTGAATATTTTAATCGTTTATTTCGTAATTTGTATATTTATCGTTCGTAACTAGTTTTAAACTTTGTATTTTGCCGTAGTTAATTTTTATTTCTAAATTTTAAGACTTTGCAGTAAAATTCCTTAAGTGCTTTTTCTTTAGACTAAGATTTAGGTGCTTTAGAATTTTACGACGCATTTTCAAGATTTTAGTACCTTTTTAAGTTATTACCGTTTTGGATATAGAATTCCTTTTAAGCTTTAATACTTTTAGACGTAACTTTTAGACTTAAGTTTTTAGAATTCTAAGTTTCGACGCTTTATTTTCTTATTTTTATTTTTCGACTGTTTATTTTTCGACGTTTTTCGACGCGCTCTTTTTCTTTCTTATTTCTCGACGCTCTAGTTTTTAGGACATAGAATTTTCTTTATCTTCTTTAAATTTCGACGAAAAATTATTTTAAGCGGTTAAATTGATAGACATCCAAAATTTTCTGATTCGTAGTAATAGTTGGATTTGTTAGTGGCGAGTTGTGGGCTTCTGATTTAAAGGGTCCTGGCTACCTGCTGCATCTATTGGCTATTCGAAACGTGGGCAAAATCAGAAAAGTCTATTAATTTGATAACTTATATAATTTTTTTATTTTTATAACTAATATGATATTCAGTGAATGCACCGAGCAAAACGTTCACCACCTTTCATACGTTCACCAGCTGTAACTCGATCAAGACATCTAGCCAATATTGTCGCCGTTGATTTTTCTTTAGAATCGTCATCTAGTCGACCAAGTACTCCAATTCAAATTTCCGATAATCCATTTTTTGAACCCAACCTCACAATTGAGAATCCGGAGGATATTCAGGGACAATTCAGAGATCCTGAACCACTAATTATTCCTCCTGAACCACAAATTACTCATCCAGAGATTGTCGAGGAAGAAACCATTAAATCAGAATCCTCTAGTGATTCGTATTCAACAAATTCAATTATGGAAGTAACGGAGCCTCTAAGTATGGAAGACCGAATGAGAGCCACACGCACGGGCCAAGGTCACGCCATTATTAAACCAGACATTAATGCACCAGATTATGAAATCAAAGGACAAATCCTACACATGGTAACTGATATCGGCTAAAAAGTCACGTTTTCACCCCGGTATTAAGGCCCAAAAACAAGAAAGATTCGAACTTTATCGGCAAAATACCCACTTCGTCAGTTAGAATTGAAGAACAAGTAATTACGAAGACGGTGCAAAAAGAATCAAGAGAATTGGAGCTAAAACGAAGATTCTAGAGCGAAAACGGTGAAAGACAAGAAATCAAGTTACGATCCAGGGAATTCAGGCTGACTAGCAAGCCATACGGCCTGCCAGTATGGAAACGGCCTGCCAGAAACGTGCCACCACACGAGCCACCAAACGGCCTGCCTTGCATACGGCCTGCCAAATACAGCCTGCCAAACGGCCTGCCAGGCGTATTTGGCAATTTTCAAGTCTATTTAAAGGGTCTTTGTCATTCATTCCAACACACACTTCAATTTACTTCTTTCTCTCTCTTGTACAATATTAGTCATACTTTCAAGGCCTTCTCACCTCCGAGCGGGAAATTAAGTACCCGGAGGCGAACGCTGAAGATTGTATTAGGAGCGGTCTGGAGTCTTGAAGTTGTCACTTTTGTATTCGGAACTCGTTTAATCTACTGGTACTTCTATCCTTTATCTTATATAATGTTTTATGATATTATTGCCATGATTAGCGAGTAGTTATCTTTAGTGTATGCTATGATGTAAGCAGTTATAATGCCGAAATAATATTATGGTCTATGTCTGCTGTTGAAATGCTTTCCGATTATGATTTAAACTCAATCGCTTTTCCAACTAATAGAACGTAGTTATAGGCTCTGTTATTAGGAAGTCGCAAACCCCGATTCAGAGTACACTATCTGTGTCACCCCTTGGTAAGAGAAGTCTATCGGATACAACGTAAGATCGACCGAGGCACACCGGTTGTAGTAAGTCTATCGAGCTTTGGATTTCGACTGAGGACTCTTTCGTAGTGAAACATCTGACTAGACCCTTAGTACATTGTCGGTCCCAGACCATGCTAGTGTAGTCACCAAGCATATAAGCTTTGTACGTGCACGCTGAAGCACATCGGTTGTTGTAAGCTGTACCTCTGCTAAGTAAGGCCATGGAACACGGTTAGTGTTGACCAGTACACTGCACCATAACGCGGTCTCAAGCATTGCACCCCGCTTGAGGGATTCTTAGTTAATTAAGGAACTGTTTGTTTAGACACATAAAGGATTAGACCGTTAGGATAACCGAACGTGTTCATGGAAGTCAGACTTGACTTGGCCATGGTGTTCTTTATGGTTGAACTCTTTTTAAGGGCCTAACTATCTCTTACCAATCATTAACAAAAGCATTGAAGCACATCACGTCTCTCGGATATGGTACACCATGTATTCTATTATGCTTAAGAAAGTTTAGACCATTTTGGAATGTTAATATGTCACCCAACCGAGTCGCTCAATTGTATGAGCCATCTGAACGTGTATGCCTGTAGTCAGACTGCACGGGCGTCGGGGGTAAGGGACGTTGCTGTCTATTCAGAATCTTCAAGCCTAACGCAGTACCCAGTGACATGTCTTATGACATGGGCGTTTAGGACTAGTGTAATGAATGCAAGGCTTCTGCCTATTCATGAGCCAGCATTCCATAATCTCGGCAGAATAACTGATGAAGTCATAGTATGCACTTACTTTAACCTTATCTGAATTACAAATTTTATCGCATTTACTTTATCTATCTTATAAACTAGAAAATCCCAAAATAAATATTCACTACTCCCTAACTATCTTAGGCTAAAATATAGGTTCGATTTTACTGATATCTCAAAAATACGACTCTAGGTCATACTTCCCTTACTTATAAGGAGTAGTAAGATTTAGGCCCCGCTAAATATAAATTTAAAACAGTACCCTCTCCCACGAGTGGCTGATCCTGGCGAGCCGCGGCCTAACGACACCGCGTAAATAAAAACAGTCCGTTTCAGCCATATCAGTAACTAATCAATGCTAATATAGTGGTACGCCAAAAGAAGATCCAAACGAACATCTTCGAACATTTAATAGGATCTGTACTCTATTTAAAATCCGAGAAGTGGAGGATGAATAAATCTATCTCATGTTATTTCCCTGGACTTTAAAGGGAGAAGCCAAAGATTGGTTAGAATCGTTACCTGAAGGGGCGATTGATACATGAGACGTTTTAGTTGAAAAATTTCTTAAACAATTCTTTCCAGCATCTAAAGCCGTGAGACTTCAAGGAGAAATTGTTACGTTCACGCAAAAGCCAAATGAAACATTATATGAGGCGTGGACAAGATTTGGAAAGTTGTTGAGAGGATGTCCTCAACACAGTTTAGATACTTATCAAATAGTACAAATATTCTACCAAGGTGTCGACGTTGCTACACGAAAAGACATCGACATAACAGCTGGTGGTTCCATTATGAAGAAAACCGCAACTGAAGCTTACAAAATCATTGATAACACAGCCTCCCACTCGCATGAGTGGCACCAGGAAAAAGATATCTTTCGTTCATCTAAAGCGGCTAGAGCCGATTCTAGCCATGACTTTGATTCCGTTTCCGCAAAAATAGATGCTTTCGAGTGACGAATGGAAAAGATGAATAAAGATATTCACGCAATACGAATTAGTTGTGAGCAATACGGTGGACCACACTTAACGAAAGATTGTCACATTGAGCAAACGATGAAACAACGTGAGAATGTTTCCTATATGAACCAAAGGCTGGGAAATAATTATCAAAATAATTATCAACCTCCAAGGCCAAACTTCAATCGAAATCAAAATATTCTTTACAATCCAAATGGACCTAACAATAACTCGTACAACCAACAAGGTCCGAATAACCAACCAACTCAAAACAACACTTTCAATCAACAAAAACCCAGCTTGTATAAACCACCACAACAAACCGAAGAGAAAAATCCAAATCTGGAAGAAATGATGGCGAGGCTAATGGAATCTCAAACACAATTTATTACATCTCAAACCCAAATAAATGAGAGGTTTGATCAGTCATTAAGAACTCAACAAGCTTCCATTTTAAATCTAGAAAAATATGTAGGTACTCTTGCTAGCATAATGAGTGAGAGGGAACAAGGAAAGCTACCGAGTAATACTGAAGTAAATTCTCGGAATGAGAATGTTAATATGGTGTCAACAAATTCGGAAAAACCAGCATCAGAAGATGGGAAAGTTTTAGATGTGAGTAACAATGAAGAAGTTACAACACCACCACCACCCGAGTATGTAAAGCCAGTGGTGGCACTATACAGACCACCCATCCCATTTCCAAGAAAAGGAGTTGAGTATGAGCAAGTAATAGGTAATAAAGTTTGTGATACCTCTGGAAAGAAGAAGAAGAATAAGAAGATACAAGAAACAAAAACCGTAAAAATAAACCCGGTGAAGACAGTTCCACCAAAACTTCCACCCAGGTTGGGTGATCCAGGTAAATTTATTATTCCGTGTCTACTTAGTGATTATGTCATGTATGATGCACTAGCAGATTTAGGTGCGAGTGTGAGTGTTATCCCTCTTTCATTATATAAGAGATTAGGAGTAGGTGAGTTAAGTCCAACGGAAATGAATGTTCGACTCTTTGATCAAACCATTAGGCACCCAGTTGGAATTGCTGACAACCTACCCGTTCAAGTGGGTAATTTAACCTTTTTAGTCGAATTTATTGTCATTGACATAGAAGAGGACTCAAATGTTCCTCTAATTTTAGGACGACCATTCTTAGCGTCCACCGAGGTGTTCATTAATGTAAGAGAGGGTAGAATGACACTTAGTAATGGTAAAAAATCGATCACCTTTGTGAGTCGAAAGTCTAAATCTCCACCAACCAAAACCGTTGAACCAAAAATGATTGGTAAGAACCATATTGTTTTACCAACTCCAACGGTAGTGCTTAACAATAATAAAACGCCTAAGTGTGGGGAAGATGAAGTAACACCTAATGATGACTTGATAACAAAGAACCCCGTTGTTGATACGAAATTAAATGACTCCGTTATTAACAGTTCAATGAAGAAACTCATTAAACGGATTCGCGATGCTAGAACCAAGGGGAACTTTAAGTTATGTAACCGGTTAGTATCCAATCTATCGCCTAAAGAAAAGATGAAACTAGTTGAATTTGTGGATGTTACACAGGAATCAGACCAATGGCTTAAAGCAAAAGTCACAGATATGCAAGTTGATTATGGTCCAAAAGAAATTGACGATGAAGTTAATCATAATTTCGACACAACAGCTACCTAAGTGTGGGGAGATTCAAATGTTCTAAAAAGAAAACGCAGTCAAGAGTTAGTTGTTCTGTTCTCGTGTAGTTCCGAGAATGGAATCCGATTGGTCTTTTCCACTAGCAGACACTAAATAACTAGTTTTCTCCCCCCATTCTGAATTTTTATTTTGTAGGTTTTATATGAAATTAATATGCTTTTTAAATTTAAGTTTTGTGTGAATTTAAAAAAAATTATTTTATTTCATTAAGTTTAAAAAATGATTTCTAAAATTCATCGTAAGTTGAAGACTAGGTCATGGAACCGAAATTGCTTTACCCGAGGGCGGGGCGAAAAATTTTGTTATCATTATTTTTAATTTTATTGATCTAAAGTATACTAAAAAAATTAAAAAAAACCCAAAAAATCTTTGCTTTTAAAACAATCGCTTTAAAAACGACAAATTTTAAATTTTGTCGAGGGACGGACTAGGTAAACATACCGAAACTAACTAAAGTAAAAGGAAACAAAATTTTAAAAAAAAATTATCCATTTAAATTGTTTTAATAAATAAATGTTTTATAAAAAATATATATATATATATATATATATATATATATATATATATATATATATATATATATATATATATATATATATATATATATATATGTTTGTAGTTTATCTTATGTACAAAACAGGGTAAAACAGTGCACTTTCAAAGACTGGCATTAAGTTCAGCAAAAGCTACTAATTTTGACGACAAGACGCAAAATATCAAATGTGATATAAAATAATATGTTTGCAAACTCTGTATTTTTAATCACTTTTCTACACTAATCACCCTCATTAATTTATAATTATAGTCTGATTTCATGCAAATGAGGGCATTGCATGATCTCAAGTGTGGGGAAGGGTTATAAATTGTGACAATCCGGAAATTTCCAACGAAATTTAAACTTTAATCTTTATTTGTTTCTGACACGATAAGCAATATTTGTTAAGTTAAATTTCAAGAATTTTAAACTATGTTCACACATTCATTCAACCTCGACCAAGTTCCAACGATTCACGAACCATTAAATGAATATGATTATATATGTATATGTGTATATATATATTATAACTTGAAACGTAAACAAAATATTAGATTAAATACTTTATGTGATTGTATCTGTTTCAAAATGTTTATCAATAGAATTAGAAGATAAGATCAAATGATTAAATTATCAGATATATTGAATTATGATTACAAGTCTCTGATGAAAGGCCACGTTGATTTGAGAAATCTTTCCAATTTAACAATACTCGGAAAATGGTAAAGTGATTTATAAATAAGAACAAATTGTCAATCATTGAGAACTAGACAAAGGATAGTTGAAGATTGAATCTCATAAAGACTCGATTGATCTATTTAGTTTCAAACGTACAAAAACGTTTTCAGTTTAAAAAGAACTTTATTATTAAAATGTATATAACTTTTATAAATATCTAGAACCACTTTTGACAACTCATTACTTAACTAGTATGATAAAGATAACGATATTTATATTTTATTTTATTAAATATATATAACAATTTAAATTAATATTATATATATTTATACGCGTATTATACGTACATAGTTTTATACTTTTACTATACTTAAACTTTACCTTTACTTTATTTTTACTTTACTTTAAATTTAATAATTCACTTTAATAATTCACACTTTAATAATTCACTTTAATAATTCATACTTTAATAATTCACTTTAATAATTCATACTTTAATAATTCACTTTAATAATTCATACTTTAATAATTCACTTTAATAATTCAAAAATCTATTATAAATAGAATTCAATAGGTTTCATTATTTCATAGAAACTTGAAAATATTTTTCTCTAAACTCTCTCAATCGATTTACATATATATATTTACTCCGTATTATTTCAAGATATTATTAGTATACATAAAATATTACGACGGAGTGCTGTCCGAGTGATTTTGAAATTGTTTTTCGAGTAGGATAGGATTAAGGAAATTATGGGTTATAGCTATGGAGGTGATTGAGTATGGTTCATGGGTATGCTCGTGAGGTCAATATAGTGTTTATCATTTCCGTTGGGTCTACGTACCTTTCCTGCAATATTGAATCTCAATATTGATACGTGAGTACTCATAATTTAACTTTTACATATTAATAGTGTATCCCTGACTAGTGCTCGAGTATTTAGGATTATGCATGCTTGTACTTTTGATATTGCCCTTAGACAGGTTAGGTTGAATCTTGAATTAGTTACACTTGTGGTTGAGATAAGGTATAAGATATGCATGTCCTTGGAAAGCTAGCAAAAAATTAAGAACTTTTCCTTTAGATATCGAATGGTTTCGATGAACGGATTAGAAGTTATAATCAATTGAATTTTTGATATTTTTATTAAAAATGATTATTATTATCGTCGTTTTTATCGTCGTTCTAAGTTTTATATTATTATTATCATTATTATTATCTTTATCAATAAAAGGGATTTATCATTAAAAATTGTTATTTTTTTTTTATTATTACTATCGTTATTATCGTTAAAGTTATAATTAGTATTATTATTATTATCCAATTATTATTATTATTATTATTAGTATTATTATTATTATTATTATCATTATTAATATATATAACATTATTTAAAAATGGTTATTGTTATTGTTATTATTATTATTACTATATTATCATTAAGATAATTATTAGTATTATCGTTAATAATGTTATAGTAACTATCATTATTAATATTAGTATAATTAAAACAAATATTTGTAACACCTAATTATTTTGATTACTATTATTATCATTATTATGAACACGATATAAAAGACGATTAAAAGCTATTAAACGAAACGATTAGGAAATAATGAGTAAGAGTATCATGATGAAATTAAAATATTATAAGATATTGATTTAGATAAAATTATCGTTCTTATTATTTTTATCATTACTATTATTATTAAAAGTATCGTTAGTATTAAAACTATCATTTTAACAAAATTATCATTTTAATAGAAATATCATTGTTACTATAAAATATCATTATTATTATTATTTTAAATAGAATTATTATTTTAAAGATAATATTAAAAATTATCGTAAATATTAAAGTTATCATAATTAGAATTATCGTTTTATCATAATGTCATCTTAGTAATTATAAATATTGATATTTTTATAATAATAATTATTATTACAAAATAATACAACTTTTACTTACTATCATTATAGATATTATTTTATCAAATAAATATATGATATAAACATATTTTGCTACGTGTAATAACTTACTTTAATAATACCTATCATATTATCTTTATGATATTAAATGAACCCTATAAATTTTATTACTTAATATATATAAAAGTATATTTTATTATATAAATTTAATATAAAATTTTATTTATTAATAAATAAATTATATTATTTACTCTAATAAATCTTTTAAAAATATTTAAAAATATAAAACGATGATATTTAAACTATATATTAATCATGTATAGATTTTTGGAAATTATTTTGAGTCAAATTTACTTTTGTTGACTTTTGCATATTAGTCTCGAGCATTAGGATTGTGGTACACTATGACTTGACCTAATTTGTTAGACAAATATTGACCAACACATAAATATATATAATTAATTTAGGTTCATGAATCCGAGGCCAACCTTGCACTTGTTACCCTTTATATTTTTGGGACTGAGAATACATGCACTTTTATAAATGTTTGACGAAATAGACACAAGTAATTGAAACTACATTCTATGGTTGAATTATCGAAATCGAATATGCCCCTTTTTATTAAAGTCTGGTAATCTAAGAATTAGGGAACTGATACCCTAATTTACGCGAATCCTAAAGATAGATCTATTGGGCCTAACAAACCCCATCCAAAGTACCGGATGCTTTAGTACTTCGAAATTTATATCATGTCCGAAGGAGGATCCCGGAATGATAGGGGATATTCTTATATGTATCTAGTTAATGTTGGTTACCAGGTGTTCACCATATGAATGATTATTTTTGTCTCTATGCATGGGACGTATATTTATAAGAACTGGAAATGAAATTCTTGTGGTCTATTAAAATGATGGAAATAAATGATTATGATAAACTAATGAACTCACCAACCTTTTGGTTGACACTTTAAAGCATGTTTATTCTCAGGTGTTAAAGAAATCTTCCGCTGTGCATTTGCTCATTTTAAAGATATTACTTGGAGTCTTTCATAGCATATTTCGAAGAACGTTGCATTCGAGTCATTGAGTTCATCAAAGATTATTATTAAATCAATTTATAGTTGGATAGTGGATATTATGAAATGGTATGCATGCCTATCAATTTTCGATGTAAAGAAAGTTTGTCTTTTAAAAACGAATGCAATGTTTGTAAAATGTATCATATAGAGGTCAAATAGCTCGCAATGTAATCAACTATTGTGAATCATTTATAATGTATATGAACGGGTCCTTTCATAAATTCTCTCGAGTTTACACTTAGTTTAATTGCCAAATTATGTGAAAATTTGAAAAATTTTCAACTAAATGAATTCAAAATCATGTTTATACATATTTATGAACGATAAAACTAGGTGTTAATGCCGAAATTATTGTTACCTCGGAGAGAACATAAATGGAGAAACAACCCAAAACGTTAGAATTCATTTAAAATAGAATAGAGGAGAATAAAAAGGCAAAGAAAAAAATAAATAAAAGCTAAGTGTGGGAAGAATTTATCAAGTTATTTAAAACACATATCACATATGTTTGTACAAGATTATTGCAGGTACTTTTGTTTTGGACGATTTTAATTAGTTTTACCTAATTTACTGTAATATATTTGAAAGAAAGATGGATCTGCACGATGAATCAATTCCATCATTAAAAGGAAGTAAAGTCTTCCGAAAAAGACACGCGCTTCTTGATTTAGGTCAGGAAGTTGTCGTCCAGACCAGCTGTAGGTTGACGAAAAATCTAGAAAAGTCATCTCTAAAATCTGCAGGAAATCCACGGACCTTAGCATCAAACAGGGTCGCCAAGTGGTCAGACTTATCCTAACCATGAGAGGATCTGTCTCGTAAAATGGGGAGGGCGCCATGCAAATTAGCATGATAAGACTAATGAATTAGACTCCCAGAAAAGGATAATCTCCTTAAAGATTAAAAATCAGCTTTTAAGACTGATATTACTCAATCCTTGAGATTGACCTTAAAGATTGAGAATTACAAACTCATGGAATTCAATGATATCTAAACTCGAGCTTAAACGAGAAAATATTTTGATCAAAATTAAAACCGATTTGTTTTCTGAAAACCTATTTTCAATGCGTTCATTACCATTGAACGTAAAATCCTAGGAATTCACCTGGAATTCATTAGGTTACCTGAACCAAATCGGATATCAACCGTAAGAACGGTGGTTGCATAGCATGGTCGAAGACATGACCTTGTGCCAGACCGAAAAACTATAGAGTGATCTTTACTATTGCTCCTACAAAGAATAGTAATTGCATCCGACACGTTTTTGACCACAATTATCTGCATGTCACGGGACATTGCCTTAACAGTTGCTTGTTCAACGCTTTCCTTTACAACCGGACGGTAGTTTACCTAAAGGTAGTATACGGAACAAGTATACTGGACGTGTTGCTTTCCTAATACAAGGTTAGCAAGTGGGTGACATAAAACTGCAAGTTTTGAGCTAAAATTTTAAAATCTGAAACCCACAAAACCCAAAAAAATATTTTGCAAACACCGGTGAAGGGTTATTCCGAAAAACTTATCTAGGGTAAAAGCTAGAATGAATTTTCAAAAGATCAGATGTTTTCATAAAGATCCAATTTCCTTAAAGGATCTAAATTTTCTTAGTCATGTGGGACTGTAAACCACATCGTTACTACCATTGTTCATACCGCCGTATTAAAATCACTGATGTATAAAGTGTGAGAATAAAAAAAGTGATTCGAGTGAAGTGTGATTATATTTTAAGTTCTGTATTGCTTGAGGACAAGCAATGTTCAAGTGTGGGGATATTTGATAGTGCTCCAAATGAACATATATTTAGGCACAATATCCTTCCAATATGTAAAGCTTTTAGTTACTATTGTTCTATTTTTATGTAATATTCGTTTAAATAAATAAGTACGAAGACAAAAGAAGAAAACGACGATTTGAAGACGCAAATGACCAAAAAGCTCAAATATACAAGGTACAATCCAAGTGGTTCGAAATATTGATGAGAAACGTCTCAAAATAACAAAAGTACAAGTCGCGAAACGCAAAGTACAAGATATCTCCGCGTACGAAAGGACGTTTGAAAATTCGAAACCGGGACCAGAGTTAACTCTCAATGCGCGACGCAACGGGGCTAAAATTACAAGTCAACTATGTACAAGAATATAATATAATATTTAAATAATTATATAAATTATTTATATATTATATATTATATTAAATAACGTCGACAAACTAGCAAACAAAAAATATGTGAGCTGGATCTGACGGCCATGCGATCGCATGAGAAATAGGCATAAAACCAATGCGAGTGCATGAGCCCATGCGAGTGCATGAGATTTGCACTAAAATCTCATGCGATCGCATGAGTTACTGTAGCAGGCCACATTCTATAAATTCAGCATTTTTCGGACGAGTTTAGAGGATATCTTTTTCTTTTCCTTCTCTGTAATAATAATAATAATAATAATATATATATATATATATATATATATATATATATATATATATATATATATATATATATATATATATATATATATATATATATAAATTTAAAGTTTAATTTAAGTTTAATAATAATTGGGTTATTGTAAGAAATGTTTTAAGGTTTTATAAGACGGAACTCTGTCCGTTTAACGCTACGCGATTAATCACCACTGTAAGATATGTTCTTCCTTTTTAAATTAATGTCTCGTAACTAAGTTATTATTATGCTTATTTGAGCTGAAGTAATCATGATGTTAGACTAAAAATTAAGATTGGGTTATTAGATTTTGTACCACAATTAAGGTTTGGACAAAAGACCGACACTTGTGGACATTGGACTATTGACTATTAATAGGTAGGGGGTATTGTCTAATTGAACGACAAATCATTAGAACCTGTCGAACCTATCTTCAAATTAGTTAAACTAATAATTATTAAATTGATTACGAATGTCCTATTTAGTGACGTTTATACGACATCGTTTACGATCATTTAATTAATTATTCGGGTTGAGTAATTGATTATTCATTCTGATCAAGTGGTTAAATTAATATTCATATCTCATTAAAACAGGGGTGGATTACATACAAGGATAATTGATGTAATTGTTAACAAAGTAATAAAACCTTGGATTACACGCAGTCGATAACCTGGTGTAATCATTAAACAAAGTATTAAAACCTTGTTACATTTCGAATCCCTAATTAGTTGAAATATTTGATTTCAAAAATATGGTTAATTTGACGAGCATTTTATAATTATGACCGATGGACTATTATGGACAAAAACCAAATAGGTATCAAATAAACCAGGACAAAGGACAATTAACCCGGGTAACAATTAATTAAAATCAAAACGTCAAACATCATGATTACGGAAGTTTAAATAAGCATAATACTTTTATTTCATATTTCATCGTACCTTTATTTACTGTCATTTTAATTACTGCAATTTACTTTATCGCAATTTAAATTCTGTCATTTATATTATCGTCATTTATCTTTACGCTTAAAATATAAAATCGACAAACCGGTCATTAAACGGTAAAAACCCCCTTTTATAATAATATTACTATATATAATTATACAAATATAGTTGTTAAAAATATAGTACGTATCACTAGCTCCCTGTGGAACGAACCAGACTTACTAAAAACTACACTACTCTACGATTAGGTACACTGCCTATAAGTGATGTAGCAAGGTTTAAGTATATCATATTCAATAAATAAATAAATAACTTGTGTAAAATTGTATCGTATTTAATAGTATTTCGCAATAAAAATATAACTATTTCGTATACACCTCGCATAACATCACTTCGCCTACTATTGTTGTTGATTCACCGCTACCCTCCGACGACTCTTGCGACTCGTCTTCTGGAGATAGTGGACACGCGCTTGACCTGATGGACGTCTCAGACGGAGACGAGGATCCAGAGGAGATTCCAGCTCCACCCAGCCCTAGGCTCCCGGGGCCACAGCACCATTCTGGTGGTTCTGTGATCCCTGGGGGAAACGGGGACGGTCCTTTCCGTAATGAGCGTGGAAATTGGGTTAGACGCATCGTTGACGGACGAGTCATGCCTATTCCACCTGGCAGATATCGACTTATGACCACAGGTCAGGCACATCCACCCTCAGATGATTCAGACGATTCATCATCCGATGACACCAGCGAGGAGGATCCCGAGGAGGATTCTGAGGAGGACTCCGAGGAGGAGCCCGTGTAGCCACCCTCTACCCCATCGAAGAAGCGGTACCGCTTCGATGGTACTGTAATTCCAGGGGTTAATGGAGGTAAGTAGTTCATGAACGCACGTGGACTGATGGTTAGGGTCACCGCCCGTAAGCGGGTTGTGCCATATCCTGCTGATCCATTCGTGCGTAAGGTCGCTCGTTATGCGCCTTCTACTTCTGGCACTACACCATCTGCACCACCGGCGCCACTTGCACCATCTGCACCACATGCCCCACCAGCATCTCCCACCGTCGAGGAACTGACGAGGGAAGTGCATACCCTCCATGCTCGGGTAACTGAGCTCTAGGACCAGATGACCCACCTGATGGACATCATTTACCCACCATCACCATAGGGCTATTGTAATAGATTCCACTATGTAATCCTGTTAGTAGTTTCCTGTTTTATTCATGTATTGTACGAACCTTATGGAGATGTATGCAACTTTCTTATTAATGAATGGAACTTAATGTTGTTTAATTATTGTACGATATTTATTTAAGTTATTGCATGTTGGCTTTTGTGCTATCTGCTACTGTTTGCCATGCTTAGTTATCGTGTTTTGTGTTGATTCCATATTGGTTACCTTATACTATAATATTATGACTTATTGAATGCTGGATTTTGACTTAAGTCGAAATTTTGTTTAGAAGATCAATGGCAAATGGAAGAGTTCCAAGGGACATGCCCACAGCAGCTCAGATTGAGGAGATGATAGCTGCTAGAGTAGCTGCAGCTATGGCGGATGTCAACCCCCAAGCTTCACCGGCTTACCAGATCATTCTGAACGGATGCACTTATAAGGAATTTCAGAGCTGCAAGCCCCACAATTTAAGTGGTACTGAAGGGCCAGTTGGGCTGACTAGATGGTTTGAAAAGTTGAAAGCTGTTTTCTGCGTGAGTAACTGCTCCGAAGTGAACAAAACTAAGTACGCCTCCTGCACGCTGTCGGATGGCGCTTTAACTTGGTTGAACAGACTCTCCCAAGCTCGGGGAATTGACAAGGCTTATGCTACACCATGGGAGGAGTTTAAGCAGGCTATGATCGAGGAGTACTGCCCCAGAACCGAAATTCAGAAAATGGAAGCGGAGTTTTAGGAACTAAAAGTTGTAGGGACTGATCTTGATGGCTATAACCGAAGGTACTTGGAGTTAGTTTTGATGTGCCCCACGATGCTTACTCCTGAATTTAAGCGAATGGAACGGTATTTGTGGGGACTTCCCAAGACCATTCAGGGAAATGTCACCTCTTCGAAACCAGTAGATGTCCCAGAATCTATACGCATGGTGCACACCCTGATGAATCAAATTACCCAACAAGAGCCAGAAAATGTGAAATCGGAGTTGGGATCTAGTAATGGGAAACGTAAGTGGGACGGAAACAAGGAAAAAGTCTTTGATCAAAACCCAGCTAAGAGGTATGAGAATTTCAAGGGAAACAATGACTGAAGGAACCCTAACCCGAACCCTAGCTCAAACCCTAACTACAAAGGTAGCCTTTCGCAGTGCAAGAGATGCTACAAGCATCATACTGGGTAATGCAACGTGGTATGTGAAAAGTGTAAGCGGACTGGACATATCGGTAAGGATTGTAAGATCAACACCTCAACTGTGAGAACGAATTCAAATGGGCCAAAGAAATGCTTTGAATGTGGCCAGCAAGGTCACTTTAAGAATGAATGTCCGAACAAGTAGAAGGATGCAGGCCAGCATGTGGAAGAGTCTTCAACATGAACGCCATGGATGCCCGAGAGGATCCTGACTTGGTCATAGGTACATTCACTATTAATAAACTATTAGCTTCTGTCTTGTTTGATACTGGTGCCGATCGGAGTTATGTAGATAGACACTTTTGCTCTACGATAGATTGGTCGTTAGTACCTTTGAAGGAGAGTATGCTTGTTGAAGTAGCAAATGGAAAACTTGAGAAAGTTGACCAAATTAGCCGAGGAGGTATTATAAACTTAACTGGAGTGGAATTTGCGATAGATTTGATACCCATTAAGTTGGGAAGCTTTGATGTGATAGTTGGCACGGACTGGTTGTCCAAAGTACAAGCAAAAGTCATCTGTAGAGAAAAGATTATTCGTATACCACGCGAAGACGGTGTGCCATTAATTGTATACGCGGAGAGATGTAGCCCAAAGTTGAACCTTATTAGCTGCATGAAGGCACAAAAGATTATGAAAAATGGGCGTTTTGCTGTTCTGGCGCACGTAAAGAAGTTAGAAACGGAGGAGAAAAGCGTAGATGATGTACGAATTGTGAACAAATTTCCCGACTTCTTTCCAGAAGAATTGCCAGGATTACCCCCACCGAGATCAGTAGAGTTTCAGATTGATTTAGTACCAGGAGCCGCACATGTAGCTCGCGCACCTTATCGACTCGCACCTTCTGAAATGCAAGAGTTGCAGAGTCAACTGCAAGAACTGCTAGACCGTGGATTCATCCAACCAAGCTCTTCGCCTTAGGGCGCACCTGTTTTATTTGTAAAGAAGAAGGACGGATCTTTTCGCATGTGTATTGATTACCGCGAACTCAACAAGTTGACGATCAAGAATCGGTATCCCCTTCCCAGGATTGACGACCTGTTTGATCAGCTGCAAGGATCCAGCATTTACTCTAAGATCGATTTATGATCCGGTTATCACCAGTTGAGGGTGAAGGAGAGGGATGTACTTAAGACTGCTTTCCGAACTCGTTTTAGTCATTATGAGTTTCTTGTGATGCCATTCGGTTTAACTAACGCACCTGATGTGTTTATGGACCTCATGAATCGTGAATGCAAGTCGTACCTAGACAAATTCATTATCGTCTTCATAGATGATATCCTAATCTACTCTACAAGCGAAGAAGAACACGAACAACATCTCCGACTTGGGCTTGAGCTCTTAAGACAAGAGCAACTCTATGCCAAATTCTCCAAGTGTGAATTTTGGTTGAAGGAAGTTCAATTTCTTGGCCATGTCGTAAGTGATCAAGGTATCAAAGTCGATCCCGCAAAGATCGAAGCCATCAGTAAGTGGGAAACTCCCACTACTCCTACTCATATTCGCCAATTTTTAGGTCTCGCTGGTTACTATCGAAGGTTCATTGAAGGTTTCTCTCTGATTGCACGTCTATTAACCACATTGACTCACAAATGTGACAACCCAGAAATTTCCGACCAAATTTAAACTTAATCTTTATATGTCTTCGACACGATAAGCAAAGTCTGTAATGTTGAAATTTCAAAAAAATAAAAAAAAACAAAAAAAAAAAAACTTTAAACTGTGTTCATGTATTCATTTACCCTTCGATGGTTCTCGACGATTCACGAACAAGTATGTGTAAATAGATATGCATGAAATATATATATATATATATATATATATATATATATATATATATATATATATATATATATATATATATATATATATATATGTGTGTGTGTGTGTGTGTGTGTGTGTATGTGTGTGTGTGTGAATATAAAATTGAAAATATTAATAAAACATTAAATGGTTTGGTTGATATGAAAATAAATTATGAAATCTAGTATATGACTTGAAAACGTTAACGAAGTATTAGATGTATTATATATATATATATATATATATATATATATATATATATATATATATATAAATGTAGATATAAGTGTATATATAATATTTTAAATTATTACAGTACACTTTATTCATTTGAATTAAAATGTAAAATAATATATAGAAAAATTAAGTTGTTATTGAAATGAATATATAAAAATGATTTCTATATATATTGTAATGTTTGAATATTAAATATTAAATGTATGTTATTATATGTATTACATAATTAATAAAATGTAATATTAATATCTAATATAATAAGTTTGATTATAAATTAAATTATAATTGTTATAGTAATATTGTTATTATTACCTTCAATATTAACATCGAAATTAGTATTATTAATATTATTATGAAAATGTATATATATATATATATATATATATATATATATATATATATATATATATATGTAGATATAAATGTATATACAATATTTTAAATTATTACAGTACACTTTATTCATTTGAATTAAAATGTAAAATAATATATAGAATAATTAAGTTGTTATTGAAATGAATATATAAAAATGATTTCTATATATATTATAAAATGTTTGAATATTAAATATTAAATGTATGTTATTATATGAATTACATAATTAATAACATGTAATATTAATATCTAATATAATAAGTTTGATTATAAATTAAATTATAATTGTTATAGTAATATTATTATTATTACCTTCAATATTAACATCGATATTAGTATTATTAATATTATTATGAATATATATATATATATATATATATATATATATATATATATATATATATATATATATATATATATATATATATATATATATAAATTGTTATATTATTATCACTTATATTATTATAAGTTGTATTATTATTAGTATCAATAATAATATTATTATCATTTTTACTATTAAGAATCATCATTATTACTATAATTATCAATATTATTATTATTAATAAAATAATACAATTCATCATAGTTATCATTAATAAAGTTATTATTATCATTTTTATTATTACTATTATTATTAAAAATCATTATTATTGTTATTATTAGTATTAGTATCGTATTTATTAATAACATTATCAATATTATTATTATTTAATATTATTATGAATTTTATTATTAATAATTATTATTACCAGTATTATTATTATTTATTATTATTAATATTAATAGTATTACTATTATTAATATTTTTCATTAAATATAAATTATGCACAAAAATTTCATACAGATATAAGAATTCGTTTAATTTTCAACATCAACTGTTTAATTCTTGTTTTCTATCTCAAATCTGATTACCAGTCGATATCAAACCTTGAATATAACCAAAAATCAGATTAACATCTTAATCTACTTTAAATTTTTTTATTTTATTTTGTTTGATTTTTCTTCCCTAATTGAACTCTGTAGGATCAATCAAACTACAAAACAAGATCTTAAACGAATCTCTTAGCTGTATTAAAACTCTCTCTCACTTCATATAATTTTCTAAGTACTGCAATTCAAGAATTAAAAGAAAACAGAAGGCGAACTACTCTGTTCTTGTTCATTTTTCCAATACCTTGATTTCGAATCAAACTTCAAAAAGTAATAATGCAGTTTTATTAGGAATCTTATACTCAAACTTTCTTCAAAATCTCAGGTTCCAATTCTTCTTATCGAGTTGTAATTCACGAGTCAAAGTTTTGGTTTTAAAAAGTCAAACATTTTTCTTCAAACAAATTCGTGTAATCTGTTACAATTCAGGTTCAATAGATAATGCTAGTGTGTTCTAATGATCATTTGAAAGATATTTCATGAAGGAAGTAAGGTCTCAAAACATCCCAATCTCAAAAATCACAATTATGTTCTTCATTTTTTTTTCAAAACAGCGACGACTGATTTCCTTTTTTTTTTTTTTTTTTTATTGTTTGATTTAGTAGAAATATCCAACACTGGTTAATCAATTTTAAGTCCTAAATTGACTTTGAAATTCGCGGTTATGATTTTGGTTGGAGTTTGATTCGTTTATAATGGAAGAAGAAGAAGAATAGGGAACAAAATATATACGGTGTATAAGTAAATCATGGGGGTTTAATTCAAGAAAAACGAGAATGGTGCAATGGTTAAGTGTGTGTGCGGGTGAGCGAGAGGTCACGTGTTCGAGCCCTGCAGTGGCCTATTTTTTTAGAATTCATTTTTAAAGAGGTAGTTTCAATTTCAAAATTATTATTATTATTATTTTTATTAATATTATTATTGTTATTATTATTATTATTATTATTATTATTATTATTATTATTATTATTATTATTATTATTATTATTATTATTATTATTATTATTATTATTATTATTACTATTATTGATGTTGTTATTGTTATTATTATTAATTAGTGTTATTACAAGTATTACTAATGTTATTATTTTTATTATTATTATTATTATTATTATTATTATTATTATTATTATTATTATTATTATTATTATTATTATTAATTTCATCATTTTAGTATTATTATCATTATTATGATTATAATAATAATAATAATAATAATAATAATAATAATAATAATAATAATAATAATAATAATAATTATTATTATTATTATTATTATTATTATTATTATTATTATTATTATTATTATTATTATTATTATTATTATTATTATTATTGTTATTATTAAAATGATACAATTTGTTATTTTTAGTATTAGTATCATTTTATAATGACTAGTATTATTAATATTGACATAAGTATTATTATTAATATTAGCAATTTCGTTAATATGAATATCATTAACAAGTACTGTTATTATTAAAAATTAATATAATTATTACTAAAAGTATCATTATTTTAAATCTATATTTTTATAAAAACTATTATTAATACTATCATTATTATTATTAGTAGTGATAAGGATCAAAGGATCCGTTGGAAGACAAACACTCTTCGCAACAAACAATTAAAACACAAACGTGTTATTAATTGATAAAACAAAATCACGTAAACATGTACGTAACTATGAAACGAGGAGAATAAACTCATATATTTATTAATTCAGAGATAGCTGCCCTTTACTTACATATATGGAGTATCTATATATAATAAAAGAAGAAACGTATCTGAGTACTTTTCCTAACCGACTTAACTCTACAAGGGATCTAATGAATCTAATTTAAGTAACTAAATAATTAAAACTAATAGATAGATGTAGATAATCTTAATACGAATAAACTAGCAATCTTTTAGTTTTGCCTCTAAGTAATCGACTCCAAGCCAGATCCATTTATTATGTCGGTATTCAACTTGGTTCCACATCAGTCTTCCCCACCTGAAAAGAACTCGCCCTCGAGTTCCAACTCAAAGAAGACCATATACCCGGATCAAAGATAAACCAGTCAATGACAACTCGATGAACAATACAACTCAAATACAATGATATGCCCGGGTCAAATACAAACACACCAATTGCAAGTTCATTGTAGTGACCCGAACTTTTCCATGTTTATATATATTAATTGAGATTGATATTTACATGATTAAATATTTCCAACATGTTAAGCAATCAAACTTGTTAAGACTTAATTAATTGAAATATGTTTCATATAGACAATTGACCACCCAAGCTGACCGGTGATTCACGAACGTTAAAACTTGTAAAAACTATATGATGACATATATATGGATATATATATAGTTAACATGATACCATGATAAGTAAACATATCATTAAGTATATTAACAATGAACTACATATGTAAAAACAAGACTACTAACTTAATGATTTTTAAACGAGACATATATGTAACGATTATCGTTGTAAAGACATTTAATGTATATATATCATATTAAGAGATATTCATACATGATAATATCATGATAATATAATAATTTAAAATCTCATTTGATATTATAAACATTGGGTTAACAACATTTAACAAGATCGTTAACCTAAAGGTTTCAAAACAACACTTACATGTAACGACTAACGATGACTTAACGACTCAGTTAAAATGTATATACATGTAGTGTTTTAATATGTATTTATACACTTTTGAAAGACTTCAATACACTTATCAAAATACTTCTACTTAACAAAAATGCTTACAATTACATCCTCATTCAGTTTCATCAACAATTCTACTCGTATGCACCCGTATTCGTACTCGTACAATACACAGCTTTTAGATGTATGTACTATTGGTATATACACTCCAATGATCAGCTCTTAGCAGCCCATGTGAGTCACCTAACACATGTGGGAACCATCATTTGGCAACTAGCATGAAATATCTCATAAAATTACAAAAATATGAGTAATCATTCATGACTTATTTACATGAAAACAAAATTACATATCCTTTATATCTAATCCATACACCAACGACCAAAAACACCTACAAACACTTTCATTCTTCAATTTTCTTCATCTAATTGATCTCTCTCAAGTTCTATCTTCAAGTTCTAAGTGTTCTTCATAAATTCCAAAAGTTCTAGTTTCATAAAATCAAGAATACTTTCAAGTTTGCTAGCTCACTTCCAATCTTGTAAGGTGATCATCCAACCTCAAGAAATCTTTGTTTCTTACAGTAGGTTATCATTATAATACAAGGTAATAATCATATTCAAACTTTGGTTCAATTTCTATAACTATAACAATCTTATTTCAAGTGATGATCTTACTTGAACTTGTTTTCGTGTCATGATTCTGCTTCAAGAACTTCGAGCCATCCAAGGATCCATTGAAGCTAGATCCATTTTTCTCTTTTCCAGTAGGTTTATCCAAGGAACTTAAGGTAGTAATGATGTTCATAACATCATTCGATTCATACATATAAAGCTATCTTATTCGAAGGTTTAAACTTGTAATCACTAGAACATAGTTTAGTTAATTCTAAACTTGTTCGCAAACAAAAGTTAATCCTTCTAACTTGACTTTTAAAATCAACTAAACACATATTCTATATCTATATGATATGCTAACTTAATGATTTAAAACCTGGAAACACGAAAAACACCGTAAAACCGGATTTACGCCGTCGTAGTAACACCGCGGGCTGTTTTGGGTTAGTTAATTAAAAACTATGATAAACTTTGATTTAAAAGTTGTTATTCTGAGAAAATGATTTTTATTATGAACATGAAACTATATCCAAAAATTATGGTTAAACTCAAAGTGGAAGTATGTTTTCTAAAATGGTCATCTAGACGTCGTTCTTTCGACTGAAATGACTACCTTTACAAAAACAACTTGTAACTTATTTTTCCGACTATAAACCTATACTTTTTCTGTTTAGATTCATAAAATAGAGTTCAATATGAAACCATAGCAATTTGATTCACTCAAAACGGATTTAAAATGAAGAAGTTATGGGTAAAACAAGATTGGATAATTTTTCTCATTTTAGCTACGTGAAAATTGGTAACAAATCTATTCCAACCATAACTTAATCAACTTGTATTGTATATTATGTAATCTTGAGATACCATAGACACGTATACAATGTTTCGACCTATCATGTCGACACATCTATATATATTTCGGAACAACCATAGACACTCTATATGTGAATGTTGGAGTTAGCTATACAGGGTTGAGGTTGATTCCAAAATATATATAGTTTGAGTTGTGATCAATACTGAGATACGTATACACTGGGTCGTGGATTGATTCAAGATAATATTTATCGATTTATTTCTGTACATCTAACTGTGGACAACTAGTTGTAGGTTACTAACGAGGACAGCTGACTTAATAAACTTAAAACATCAAAATATATTAAAAGTGTTGTAAATATATTTTGAACATACTTTGATATATATGTATATATTGTTATAGGTTCGTGAATCAATCAGTGGCCAAGTCTTACTTCCCGACGAAGTAAAAATCTGTGAAAGTGAGTTATAGTCCCACTTTTAAAATCTAATATTTTTGGGATGAGAATACATGCAGGTTTTATAAATGATTTACAAAATAGACACAAGTACGTGAAACTACATTCTATGGTTGAATTATCGAAATCGAATATGCCCCTTTTTATTAAGTCTGGTAATCTAAGAATTAGGGAACAGACACCCTAATTGACGCGAATCCTAAAGATAGATCTATTGGGCTTAACAAACCCCATCCAAAGTACCGGATGCTTTAGTACTTCGAAATTTATATCATATCCGAAGGGTGTCCCGGAATGATGGGGATATTCTTATATATGCATCTTGTTAATGTCGGTTACCAGGTGTTCACCATATGAATGATTTTTATCTCTATGTATGGGATGTGTATTGAAATATGAAATCTTGTGGTCTATTATTATGATTTGATATATATAGGTTAAACCTATAACTCACCAACATTTTTGTTGACGTTTTAAGCATGTTTATTCTCAGGTGATTATTAAGAGCTTCCGCTGTCGCATACTTAAATAAGGACGAGATTTGGAGTCCATGCTTGTATGATATTGTGTAAAAACTGCATTCAAGAAACTTATTTTGTTGTAACATATTTGTATTGTAAACCATTATGTAATGGTCGTGTGTAAACAGGATATTTTAGATTATCATTATTTGATAATCTACGTAAAGTTTTTTAAAACCTTTATCTATGAAATAAAGGTTATGGTTTGTTTTAAAAATGAATGCAGTCTTTGAAAAACGTCTCATATAGAGGTCAAAACCTCGCAACGAAATCAATTAATATGGAACGTTTTTAATCAATAAGAACGGGACATTTCAGTTGGTATCCGAGCGTTGGTCTTAGAGAACCAGAATTTTGCATTAGTGTGTCTTATCGAGTTTGTTAGGATGCATTAGTGAGTCTGGACTTCGACCGTGTTTACTTGAAAAATGATTGCTTAACAAATTTTGTTGGAAACTATATATTTTTAACATGTGAATATTATGTGATATATTAATCTCTTAACGCGTTTGATATTATGTGATAGATGTCTACCTCTAGAACAAGTCCCATTGACTCACCTAATAATAATGAAGAGTCAAATGTAAATTGGAATGATTCGTGGACTGATTCACAAGTTCCCGAAGAGGAACCGGAAGAAGAGTCGGAACCGGAAGAAGAATCGGAACCGGATGAAGAAATAGAACCGGTGGGGGAAATATTAAAACGGTTAAGTAAAAAAAAAAATCCTCAACCAACCGACCAAGGTTAATTATGGTCAATGGTGTTTCCGCCAAGGAAGCAAAATATTGGGAGGATTACCAATTCTCCGATGAATCGGATTCCGACGAGAATTCCGATGATGTTATAGAAATTACCCCAACTGAATTTAAAAAGGCAAAAGAAAATAATAAGGGAAAGGGCATAAAAATAGAGAAATCTAATTCCAACCCCGATGAACTTTATATGTATCGTCAACCCCCGAAGTCCTTAAGTTGTAACAATGACCCGGGAACCTCTAAACCACCAGGTTTTTCTAAACCAATGTGGAAAATTACGGCTCGTATTAGGGGAACATCATATATCCCTAGAAACTTGGCAAAACGAACCAAAACCGAAGAAGAAGAAACAAGCGAGTCGGAATAAGATAGTTGTATTCGTGTGGTGTAATATATGTAATATAGTGTGCTTATGCTTTATGATATATGTAAAAATTGCTTGTATTAATAAGTATTTTTTTTATGAATCTAACTCTTGTCTATTTTACAGTATAAAAACACAAAATGGATAGACAACCCAATATTTTAAGAGACCTACCCGGAGACATGATTGATGAAATCTTGTCTAGAGTCGGTCAGAATTCTTCGGCACAACTACTTAAGGTGAGATCAGTTTGTAAGACATTCGAAGAACGTTCCAAGAATGCCTTGGTTTATAAAAGGCTTTCGTTCGAAAGATGGGGGATATCACATTGGGAAATCCATAAGTTACGATGTGTTTACTTTGACGCATATATTGCGGGGAACCCAAATGCTATTTTACGAAATGGGTTAAGAAATTATTTTGACTCAATATATCCGAATATTGGACTTCGTGATTTAGAAAAAGCGGCTAACATGCAACATAAAGAAGCATGTTATGCTTACGGATTAGTAATGTTCGCTTCTCACCAAAGTGAGAACAAGAACATCGGGCTACAACTATTAAACAAAACGTTCCCACAAGTGACGGAGTCGGTAATTGGGGTAAGAAATGAGGTTTTTAGATTGTTACGGGACTGTTGGACATTACGTAACCCTCGTCCCTTTGACGACGTTACAACACGCTGTCTTATCAACGGCCATAACGGTTATGTTCCACAAGACCAAGGATGGGAAGTAATCCTAGTAAAACCAGAATGCATGACTTGTTTCTGGACGTATGAATTACGTGTCTTTATTGCCTTTGCTGAACGACTTGTGTACTAGCTAGAATTATCTTCACAACCATCTTGTATCAAATTTATTGTGTGCTATATTTCATGCTATATGTAAAATAAGCGGTATTGTAAGTTTGTAAAATATTGTGTAAAAGTTTGAACGCGAAATATTATTATAATCAGTTTTTCATATAGAATTGTAGTAGTTGAATTGTATATTAGCTACTAAGTATGAACTTAACGGGTAGGTACTACCCGAATTTAAACTTATAAAACGCTAATATGAAGAAAAAGCTTTTATAAATGAGTTCATATTATGCTACGAAATACTATTAACTGCTCTTAATATTCTGTATGATTAACTTGTTCCATTTAACTATTTTGAAGGAAATGGCACCGACTACTCGACACACCGTGAATATGAATGAAGAGGAATTCCGTACTTTTCTAGCTTCAAACATAGCCGCAGTACAGGCTGCGCTACATACCAACAATAACCTTGGATCTAGCAGTACAGGAAATCGTGTAGGATGCACCTACAAAGAATTCACTGCCTGCAAACCTTTGGAATTTGATGGAACCGAAGGACCGATCGGATTGAAACGGTGGACCGAGAAGGTCGAATCGGTGTTTGCCATAAGTAAGTGTACTGAAGAGGACAAAGTAAAGTACGCTACGCATACCTTCACAGGTTCTGCGTTAACATGGTGGAATACCTATCTAGAGCAAGTGGGACAAGATGATGCGTACGCACTACCGTGGTCAGCATTCAAGCACTTGATGAACGAGAAGTACCGTCCCAGAACCGAGGTCAATAAGCTCAAGACAGAACTTAGAGGGTTACGAACCCAAGGATTTGATATTACCACGTACGAAAGACGATTCACAGAATTGTGCCTATTGTGTCCGGGAGCATTCGAAGATGAGGAAGAGAAGATCGACGCGTTTGTGAAAGGATTACCGGAAAGAATCCAAGAAGATATAAGTTCACACGAGCCCGCCTCCATACAACAGGCATGTAGAATGGCTCACAAACTCGTGAACCAGATTGAAGAAAGAATTAAAGAACAGACTGCTGAAGAGGCCAATGTGAAGCAAGTCAAAAGAAAGTGGGAGGAAAACGGTGATAAGAATCACCAATACAACAACAACAGCAATTACAACAATAATCGCAACAATTATCCCAACAATCGCAACATCAATCGCAACTACAACAAACGGCCCAACAACAACAACAACAACAACAACAACAACAGCAACTACAACAATCATCCCAACAACAATAATAACCGCAACAACAACAACAATCAGAAGTAGCTATGCCAAAGGTGTGAAAAGAATCACTCGGGGTTCTGCACCAAATTTTGCAACAAGTGTAAAAGAAATGGTCATAGCGCGGCGAAGTGTGAGGTCTACGGACCAGGGGTTAATAGAACGAAAGGAACAAATGGTGTCGGAACGAGTAATGGCGGAGCAAGTAGTGTCGGAGCAAGTTATGCCAATGTAGTTTGTTATAAATGTGGAAAACCGGGCCACATTATTAGAAATTGCCCGAACCAGGAGAACACGAATGGACAAGGCCGTGGGAGAGTTTTCAATATTAATGCGGCAGAGGCACAGGAAGACCCGGAGCTTGTTACGGGTACGTTTCTTATTGACAATAAATCTGCTTACGTTTTATTTGATTCGGGTGCGGATAGAAGCTATATGAGTAGAGATTTTTGTGCTAAATTAAGTTGTCCATTGACGCCTTTGGATAGTAAATTTTTACTCGAATTAGCAAATGGTAAATTAATTTCAGCAGATAATATATGTCGGAATCGAGAAATTAAACTGGTTAGCGAAACATTTAAGATTGACTTGATACCAGTAGAGTTAGGGAGTTTTGATGTGATAATCGGTATGGACTGGTTGAAAGAAGTGAAAGCAGAGATCGTTTGTTACAAAAATGCAATTCGCATTATACGAGAAAAAGGAAAACCCTTAATGGTGTACGGAGAAAAGGGCAACACGAAGCTACATCTTATTAGTAATTTGAAGGCACAAAAACTAATAAGAAAAGGTTGCTATGCTGTTCTAGCACACGTCGAGAAAGTACAAACTGAAGAAAAGAGCATCAATGATGTTCCCGTCGCAAAAGAATTTCCTGATGTATTTTCGAAAGAATTACCGGGATTACCCCCACATCGATCCGTTGAATTTCAAATAGATCTTGTACCAGGAGCTGCACCAATAGCTCGTGCTCCTTACAGACTCGCACCCAGCGAGATGAAAGAACTACAAAGCCAATTACAAGAACTTTTAGAGCGTGGTTTCATTCGACCAAGCACATCACCGTGGGGAGCTCCTGTTTTGTTTGTCAAGAAGAAAGATGGTACATTCAGGTTGTGTATCGACTACCGAGAGTTGAACAAACTTACCATCAAGAACCGCTACCCACTACCGAGAATCGATGACTTATTTGATCAACTACAAGGCTCGTCTGTTTATTCAAAGATTGACTTACGTTCCGGGTATCATCAAATGCGGGTGAAAGAAGATGATATTCCAAAGACTGCTTTCAGAACACGTTACGGTCATTACGAGTTTATGGTCATGCCGTTTGGTTTAACTAATGCACCAGCTGTGTTCATGGACCTTATGAACCGAGTGTGTGGACCATACCTTGACAAGTTTGTCATTGTTTTCATTGATGACATACTTATTTACTCAAAGAATGACCAAGAACACGGTGAACATTTGAGAAAGGTGTTAGAAGTATTGAGGAAGGAAGAATTGTACGCTAAGTTTTCAAAGTGTGCATTTTGGTTGGAAGAAGTTCAATTCCTCGGTCACATAGTGAACAAAGAAGGTATTAAGGTAGATCCGGCAAAGATAGAAACTGTTGAAAAGTGGGAAACCCCGAAAACTCCGAAACACATACGCCAGTTTTTAGGACTAGCTGGTTACTACAGAAGGTTCATCCAAGACTTTTCCAGAATAGCAAAACCCTTGACTGCATTAACGCATAAAGGGAAGAAATTTGAATGGAATGATGAACAAGAGAAAGCGTTTCAGTTATTGAAGAAAAAGCTAACTACGGCACCTATATTGTCATTGCCTGAAGGGAATGATGATTTTGTGATTTATTGTGATGCATCAAAGCAAGGTCTCGGTTGTGTATTAATGCAACGAACGAAGGTGATTGCTTATGCGTCTAGACAATTGAAGATTCACGAACAAAATTATACGACGCATGATTTGGAATTAGGCGCGGTTGTTTTTGCATTAAAGACTTGGAGGCACTACTTATATGGGGTCAAAAGTATTATATATACCGACCACAAAAGTCTTCAACACATATTTAATCAGAAACAACTGAATATGAGGCAGCGTAGGTGGATTGAATTATTGAATGATTACGACTTTGAGATTCGTTACCACCCGGGGAAGGCAAATGTGGTAGCCGATGCCTTGAGCAGGAAGGACAGAGAACCCATTCGAGTAAAATCTATGAATATAATGATTCATAATAACATTACTACTCAAATAAAGGAGGCGCAACAAGGAGTTTTAAAAGAGGGAAATTTAAAGGATGAAATACCCAAAGGATCGGAGAAGCATCTTAATATTCGGGAAGACGGAACCCAGTATAGGGCTGAAAGGATTTGGGTACCAAAATTTGGAGATATGAGAGAAATGGTACTTAGAGAAGCTCATAAAACCAGATACTCAATACATCCTGGAACGGGGAAGATGTACAAGGATCTCAAGAAACATTTTTGGTGGCCGGGTATGAAAGTCGATGTTGCTAAATACGTAGGAGAATGTTTGACATGTTCTAAGGTCAAAGCTGAGCATCAGAAACCATCAGGTCTACTTCAACAACCCGAAATCCCGGAATGGAAATGGGAAAACATTACCATGGATTTCATCACTAAATTGCCAAGGACTGCAAGTGGTTTTGATACTATTTGGGTAATAGTTGATCGTCTCACCAAATCAGCACACTTCCTGCCAATAAGAGAAGATGACAAGATGGAGAAGTTAGCACGACTGTATTTGAAGGAAGTCGTCTCCAGACATGGAATACCAATCTCTATTATCTCTGATAGGGATGGCAGATTTATTTCAAGATTCTGGCAGACATTACAGCAAGCATTAGGAACTCGTCTAGACATGAGTACTGCCTATCATCCACAAACTGATGGGCAGAGTGAAAGGACGATACAAACGCTTGAAGACATGCTACGAGCATGTGTTATTGATTTTAGAAACAGTTGGGATCGACATCTACCGTTAGCAGAATTTTCCTACAACAACAGCTACCATTCAAGCATTGAGATGGCGCCGTTTGAAGCACTTTATGGTAGAAAGTGCAGGTCTCCGATTTATTGGAGTGAAGTGGGGGATAGACAGATTACGGGTCTGGAGATTATACAAGAAACTACCGAGAAGATCATCCAAATTCAACAACGGTTGAAAACCGCCCAAAGTCGACAAAAGAGCTACGCTGACATTAAAAGAAAAGATATAGAATTTGAAATTGGAGAGATGGTCATGCTTAAAGTTGCACCTTGGAAAGGCGTTGTTCGATTTGGTAAACGAGGGAAATTAAATCCAAGGTATATTGGACCATTCAAGATTATTGATCGTGTCGGACCAGTAGCTTACCGACTAGAGTTACCTCAACAACTCGCGGCTGTACATAACACTTTCCACGTCTCGAATTTGAAGAAATGTTTTGCTAAAGAAGATCTCACTATTCCGTTATATGAAATCCAAATCAACGAAAAACTTCAATTCATCGAAGAACCCGTCGAAATAATGGATCGTGAGGTTAAAAGACTTAAGCAAAACAAGATACCAATTGTTAAAGTTCGATGGAATGCTCGTAGAGGACCCGAGTTCACCTGGGAGCGTGAAGATCAGATGAAGAAGAAATACCCGCATCTATTTCCAGAAGATTCGCCAACACCTTCAACAGCTTAAAATTTCGGGACGAAATTTATTTAACGGGTAGGTACTGTAGTGACCCGAACTTTTCCATGTTTATATATATTAATTGAGATTGATATTTACATGATTAAATATTTCCAACATGTTAAGCAATCAAACTTGTTAAGACTTAATTAATTGAAATATGTTTCATATAGACAATTGACCACCCAAGCTGACCGGTGATTCACGAACGTTAAAACTTGTAAAAACTATATGATGACATATATATGGATATATATATAGTTAACATGATACCATGATAAGTAAACATATCATTAATTATATTAACAATGAACTACATATGTAAAAACAAGACTACTAACTTAATGATTTTTAAACGAGACATATATGTAACGATTATCGTTGTAAAGACATTTAATGTATATATATCATATTAAGAGATATTCATACATGATAATATCATGATAATATAATAATTTAAAATCTCATTTGATATTATAAACATTGGGTTAACAACATTTAACAAGATCGTTAACCTAAAGGTTCCAAAACAACACTTACATGTAACGACTAACGATGACTTAACGACTCAGTTAAAATGTATATACATGTAGTGTTTTAATATGTATTTATACACTTTTGAAAGACTTCAATACACTTATCAAAATACTTCTACTTAACAAAAATGCTTACAATTACATCCTCATTCAGTTTCATCAACAATTCTACTCGTATGCACCCGTATTCGTACTCGTACAATACACAGCTTTTAGATGTATGTACTATTGGTATATACACTCCAATGATCAGCTCTTAGCAGCCCATGTGAGTCACCTAACACATGTGGGAACCATCATTTGGCAACTAGCATGAAATATCTCATAAAATTACAAAAATATGAGTAATCATTCATGACTTATTTACATGAAAACAAAATTACATATCCTTTATATCTAATCCATACACCAACGACCAAAAACACCTACAAACACTTTCATTCTTCAATTTTCTTCATCTAATTGATCTCTCTCAAGTTCTATCTTCAAGTTCTAAGTGTTCTTCTTAAATTCCAAAAGTTCTAGTTTCATAAAATCAAGAATACTTTCAAGTTTGCTAGCTCACTTCCAATCTTGTAAGGTGATCATCCAACCTCAAGAAATCTTTGTTTCTTACAGTAGGTTATCATTATAATACAAGGTAATAATCATATTCAAACTTTGGTTCAATTTCTATAACTATAACAATCTTATTTCAAGTGATGATCTTACTTGAACTTGTTTTCGTGTCATGATTCTGCTTCAAGAACTTCGAGCCATCCAAGGATCCATTGAAGCTAGATCCATTTTTCTCTTTTCCAGTAGGTTTATCCAATGAACTTAAGGTAGTAATGATGTTCATAACATCATTCGATTCATACATATAAAGCTATCTTATTCGAAGGTTTAAACTTGTAATCACTAGAACATAGTTTAGTTAATTCTAAACTTGTTCGCAAACAAAAGTTAATCCTTCTAACTTGACTTTTAAAATCAACTAAAAACATGTTCTATATCTATATGATATGCTAACTTAATGATTTAAAACCTGGAAACACGAAAAACACCGTAAAACCGGATTTACGCCGTCGTAGTAACACCGCGGGCTGTTTTGGGTTAGTTAATTAAAAACTATGATAAACTTTGATTTAAAAGTTGTTATTCTGAGAAAATGATTTTTATTATGAACATGAAACTATATCCAAAAATTATGGTTAAACTCAAAGTGGAAGTATGTTTTCTAAAATGGTCATCTAGACGTCGTTCTTTCGACTGAAATGACTACCTTTACAAAAACGACTTGTAACTTATTTTTCCGACTATAAACATATACTTTTTCTATTTAGATTCATAAAATAGAGTTCAATATGAAACCATAGCAATTTGATTCACTCAAAACGGATTTAAAATGAAGAAGTTATGGGTAAAACAAGATTGGATAATTTTTCTCATTTTAGCTACGGGAAAATTGGTAACAAATCTATTCCAACCATAACTTAATCAACTTGTATTGTATATTATGTAATCTTGAGATACCATAGACACGTATACAATGTTTCGACCTATCATGTCGACACATCTATATATATTTCGGAACAACCATAGACACTCTATATGTGAATGTTGGAGTTAGCTATACAGGGTTGAGGTTGATTCCAAAATATATATAGTTTGAGTTGTGATCAATACTGAGATACGTATACACTGGGTCGTGGATTGATTCAAGATAATATTTATCGATTTATTTCTGTACATCTAACTGTGGACAACTAGTTGTAGGTTACTAACGAGGACAGCTGACTTAATAAACTTAAAACATCAAAATATATTAAAAGTGTTGTAAATATATTTTGAACATACTTTGATATATATGTATATATTGTTATAGGTTCGTGAATCAACCAGTGGCCAAGTCTTACTTCCCGACGAAGTAAAAATCTGTGAAAGTGAGTTATAGTCCCACTTTTAAAATCTAATATTTTTGGGATGAGAATACATGCAGGTTTTATAAATGATTTACAAAATAGACACAAGTACGTGAAACTACATTCTATGGTTGAATTATCGAAATCGAATATGCCCCTTTTTATTAAGTCTGGTAATCTAAGAATTAGGGAACAGACACCCTAATTGACGCGAATCCTAAAGATAGATCTATTGGGCTTAACAAACCCCATCCAAATTACCGGATGCTTTAGTACTTCGAAATTTATATCATATCCGAAGGGTGTCCCGGAATGATGGGGATATTCTTATATATGCATCTTGTTAATGTCGGTTACCAGGTGTTCACCATATGAATGATTTTTATCTCTATGTATGGGATGTGTATTGAAATATGAAATCTTGTGGTCTATTATTATGATTTGATATATATAGGTTAAACCTATAACTCACCAACATTTTTGTTGACGTTTTAAGCATGTTTATTCTCAGGTGATTATTAAGAGCTTCCGCTGTCGCATACTTAAATAAGGACGAGATTTGGAGTCCATGCTTGTATGATATTGTGTAAAAACTGCATTCAAGAAACTTATTTTGTTGTAACATGTTTGTATTGTAAACCATTATGTAATGGTCGTGTGTAAACAGGATATTTTAGATTATCATTATTTGATAATCTACGTAAAGTTTTTTAAAACCTTTATCTATGAAATAAAGGTTATGGTTTGTTTTAAAAATGAATGCAGTCTTTGAAAAACGTCTCATATAGAGGTCAAAACCTCGCAACGAAATCAATTAATATGGAACGTTTTTAATCAATAAGAACGGGACATTTCATTCATCATTGCCATTCCATATGAGTCTACGATGGCCTCTTGAAAAAGTAACCCTTTGATCCTTCTCCTCTTCTTGAAAAGAACTCGTCCTCGAGTTCTCATTCAAATCATTTGGCATACCCCATGTAAATTCAAACAAATTAATTATCTCAATTTCAAACCTCTTTTCATGGAACTGACTGTCCCCAAAATCTTTGTAAGTCACACTATTGAACTCAACATCCTTGACTTCATCTTGAGTGATAATATTTAATTCATCAAACATATTGTAAACCGAAGTTAGTTGTAGCAGCGACAACTCATCTTCTATGACAACTTGTGATTCACCCACTTGTTCTTGCTCATTAGGAATTGGGTTTAAATCATCATCTTTTGTTACCAGAGTTGGAACATCCGTATTAAATAATAGTTCACCTTTTATTCCTTCTTCTGAAACTCCTGGGAACACATCAGTTGAAGATGACTCGCCTTCATCATTCAAAACATACAATGGTGATGCTACTTTCGGCTCACAGTGGACGTGATCCTCGTTGTAAAAATCTTGAAATTCATAGTTTGAGTATGAATAATCATCATATAAGCGACGATGATGATGTGTTGGTCGTCGGATTTGTCGGGGTAGTTGTTGTTGGTAGAAGATGGTGTGTTGATAGTATGGTGGATGGTAGGGTTGTGGTTGATAGTAGGGTTGATGGTAGGCTTGTGATTCGACCCAAGGTTGTACACCATAAGTAGATCTTCAGTTTTCTTCTTCAATCCATCGTTGTTTTGCACGCTCGTTGGATTTGTTAACTATATCTAGCGTGTTCTTGAGTCTTTTGAGGGCGATAGCGAGATCATGATTTTTATTACCTCTATCGTCCGCCATTAAAACAAGGAAAGGAAAAAAAAAAGTTTTTTTTTCCCCGGATGAACAGTGATGAACAGTGATTTCCTGGCGCGTTTCTGATGATGAATAGTGTTCTGACGCGTTTCTAACTTCTGGCGATGAACAGTGATTTAATGGATGAAATGGATGAACAGTAACGGTGTTTTTTTTTTTGAGATAGAATATCAAAACCCAAACGTGGGAGAGACCCAACTAATCGAATTAAGATATGTGGGATAAACTATCAAAATCCAAACGCGGGAGAGACCCAACTAATCGGAATGATGATAGGGTGGATCGATTGCTCTGAATACCAAATGATAAGGATCAAAGGATCCGTTGGAAGACAAACGCTCTTCGCAATAAACAATTAAAACACAAATGTGTTATTAATTGATAAAACAAAATCACGTAAACATGTACGTAACTATGAAAGGAGGAGAATAAACTCATATATTTATTAATTCAGAGATAGCTGCCCTTTACTTACATATATGGAGTATCTATATATAATAAAAGAAGAAACGTATCCGAGTACTTTTCCTAACAGACTTAACTCTACAAGGGATCTAATGGATCTAATTTAAGTAACTAAATAATTAAAACTAATAGATAGATGTAGATAATCTTAATACGAATAAACTAGCAATCTTTTAGCTTTGCCTCTAAGTAATCGACTCCAAGCCAGATCCATTTATTATGTCGGTATTCAACTTGGTTCCACATCAAGTAGTATGAAAATTATTATTGTTATCATTATAATCATTCTAGTGTTATTATAACTAGTATTTTGTAAACCAAAGTGTAAATATATAAAAATATATTTAAAACCCATAATCTAAATATATTAATACTTCTAGTTATCTAAAATATACAAGATGAATATATAATAAAATATATAAGTTATTAATATAAAAATTATCACTAATAATAATATAAATATTTGTTCGATTCCGATTATAAGTATTAATGAATATACAAATGATATAGGTTCGTGAATCCAAGGCCAACTCTGCATTGTTCAGTATCATCGTATGAATATTTTTACAACAAAATATTGTATCGTGAGTTTCATTTGCTCCCTTTTTAAATGCTTTTGCAATATATATTTTTGGGACTGAGAATACATGCGCTGCTTTTATAAATGTTTTACGAAATAGATACAAGTAATCGAAACTACATTCTATGGTTGGATTATCGAATCGAATATCACCCTTTTTAGTCTGGTAATCTAAGAATTAGGGAACGGATGAAAGGACCCGTTCATATACAATATAAACGATTCACAATAGTTGATTTAATCGCGAGGTACTTGACCTTTATATGATACATTTTACAAACATTGCATTTGTTTTTAAAAGACAAACTTCCATTTCAATAAAAGTTGACGGCATGCATACCATTTCATAATACATCCAACTATAATTGACTTGATAATAATCTTGATGAACTCAACGACTCGAATGCAACGTCTTTTGAAATATGTCATGAATGACTTCAAGTAATATCTCTAAAATGAGCAAATGCACAGCGGAAGATTTCTTTCATACCTGAGAATAAACATGCTTTAAAGTGTCAACCAAAAGGTTGGTGAGTTCATTAGTTTATCGTAATCAATCATTTTCATAATGTTAATAGACCACAAGATTTCATTTATTCAATAATCATACACTCGCAAGTGTTTAAAATTCATTCTTATGGATTGAACACCTGGTAACCGACATTAACAAAATGCATCTAGAATATCCCCAAACATATAAACATCGAAGTACTAAAGCAGTTCAAATTCTCTGACTGGGGCGTGTCAAAGCCCATAGATCTATCTTTAGGATTCGCGTCAATTGGTGGCAATTATAATAAATACCAATTCTTAGACTACCAAGTTCAACAAGGGCGATATCCGGTATAATAATTCAACCATAGAATGTAGTTTCGATTACTTGTGTCTATTTCGTAAAACATTTATAAAAGCACATGTATTCTCAGTTCTAAAAATATATATTGCAAAAGCATTGAAAAAGGGAGCAAATGAAACTCACGATAGTGTATTTTGTAGTAAAAATACATATGACGATATTGAACAATGCAGGGTTTGGCATCGGATTCACGAACCTATATCATTTATATATATATTAAAACATATAATCGTAGTTTGAACAAATTTATATATTATATCCTAAATTATATATTATATATATTTAATTTGTGTATATATTCACAATGGTTAATATATATATATATATATATATATATATATATATATATATATATATATATATATATATATATATATATATATATATATATATATATATATATATATATATATATGTATATATATATATATATATATATATGTATATATATATATATATATATATGTATATATATATATATATATATGTATATATATATGTATATATATATATATATATATATATATATATATATATATATATATATATATATATATATATATATATATATATATATATATATATATATCTGATTAGTATTATATTCAAAAATACCTAACTTGTTATTTATGAATATTTATGTAAAAAAATGTTAATATGATTAATACATACTTATAACCTTAATAATATTTTTTAAAACTTTTATTTTCATAATAATTTTAATGTTAATAATATTGATAATACTAGTAATAATAATACTGAGAGTTTTAGTGAAAATAAAATGATAATTGTTAATAATGATAATAATTCTTATTAATAATAATACTAATAATGGTAATTATATTAATAATAATAATGATAATATTTATAATGATACTTGTGTTAATAATGTTAATATTAATTCTAATGATTATAAAATGATACTAATACTAATATTAATGAAAATAATAATAAATTTTATAAGTTTAATAATATTAATAATAATAATAATAATAATAATAATAATAATAATAATAATAATAATACTAAATGTTAATACTTTGTAATGATAATAATATTAGTAATAATTTACTTACTATAATCATAATAATAATATTAACAATAATAATAATAGTTTTTGTAATGAAGAGTACCTTCCAAAAGTCTTTCAAAAAAAAAAATAACCCAAGGAGGGCTCGAACCCGCGACCACTCGCTTAACGAACGCCTCACTAAACCACTGAGCTGCTTACTCGTTTTCGTTTCAATCCACGAGTTATATTCATATAACCCGTATCTTTTCTAATTTGGCCCGATTAAAACCCAATTCACCGCAGCCCAAATGGAAATTGAAGCCTATTACTCCTATCAGTCCACTGGTAACAATCGGCCCAAATATAATCAATCAATTATAGATGTAATACCTCAATCGGTTTAACAGATCCATTTGCTCCGTCTATAATTCTGTTATCGGTTCCAAAAGTAGATCGAGCATAGTAAAATCCCAACTTAGAAGAAATTCGTAGCTCAATGTTTCTTTGATTCGCTAAATAATCGATCGATCTAGCAACACTTATCAGTGTATAGTCAGTCTTCGATTTATCATCCTCATCGTCATCAAATCAGTAGGAAGATTCAAGTAGTTGTTGTTCAATTTATGAAGCAATCAACAATCGATAATTACAAGTACTGCATCATTTATCATCATCAACGATCTAGTTATCATCGATTATCATCATTACCGATTCACTACAGAGAACAGGACCCGTAAATGGTGTTCCTTTTATTTATTTACTTATTTATTTATATAATTATATATTTTTATTACCCATCATCGTTCATCGAAAGTTGTAAATCAATTCATTCGACTTTACTGTGAGGTAATCTATCTGTTGGTTCATATATGAAAGATTGAAGTATTATGTTTTCTTTTGTTAAATCGTAAATAGGTCCGACTTGATTTGTGTAACAAATTCGATGGTGTGTTGTGGGGGAGGTTGGAAGTTTGTTTGCTGATATTGAATAAGAAAACAGCAGTAATTCTTGGTGAGTTTGTTGTGTTTCATTTCTAGAATAGAAATATGCTCACTATCAATGGTAATGGGTTTTGATTTATTTTCATTTTTAATTGTTTGAAACAGAAGAATAGAATTATACAGCAGGTTAAAAGGGGATCGATGGTGGTAGGTTTAATAGTTATATGTTGAGGTGGTTTTGCTATGGCTTTAACAGGAATTAGGTGAAAGGACTCGTCCTAATCCATCCGAACGAAGTCCATATCGATTATAAACGATTCACAACAGTTGATTACATCGCGAGGTACTTGACCTCTATATGATGCATTTTACAAACATTGCATTCATTTTGAAAAGACAATCTTTCATTATATCTAAAGTTGACAGACGTGCATACCATTTCATAATATATTCAACTATAATTGACTTAATAATGATCTTGATAAACTCAATGACTCGAATGCAACGTCTTTTGAAATATGTCATGAATGACTCCAAGTAATATCTTTAAAATTATCAAATGCACAGCGAAAGATTTCTTTCGTACCTGAGAATAAACATGCTTTCAAGTGTCAACCAAAAGGTTGGTGATTTCATTAGTTTAGCATAAATAATCATTTCATAATTTTAATAGACCACAAGATTTCATTTTCAGTTCTCACAAATATATGTCCCATACATAGAGACAAAAATATCATTCATATGTATTGAACACCTGGTAACCGACATTCACAATATGCATATAAGAATATCCCCATCATTCCGGGATCCTCCTTCGGACATGATATAAATTTCGAAGTACTAAAGCATCCGGTACTTTGGATGGGGCTTGTTGGACCCGATAGATCTATCTTTAGAGTTCGCGTCAATTAGGGTGTCTGTTCCCAAATTCTTAGATTACCAGACTTAATAAAAGAGGCATATCCGATTTCGATAATTCAACCATAGAATGTAGTTTCGATTACTTGTGTCTATTTAGTAAAACAGTCATAAAAACATCGCATGTATTCTCAGTCCCAAAAATATATATTGCAAAAGCATTTAAAAGGGGATTAATGAAACTCACACATATAAATATTGCAAAAACAGTTATTTAAACATTGCATGTATTCTCAGCCCAAAAATGTAATGAGTAAAGAGGGATCAAATGAAACTCACCTAATGTATTTTGTAGTAAAAATACATATGACGACATTATATAAACTGAACGATACAGGGTTGTCCTCGGATTCACGAACCTAAATCATTTGTATATTCATTAATACATATAATCGTATTCGAATGAATATATATATAATCTTATTAATTACATTACTTTTATATTAATAACATATATTTTAAATTTGTGTGTTCATTCAAATAGTTAATATTTTATAGTTATATTAATATATTGGTATACGTACTTGTTTAATATTATATTTAAAAAAAATTCGATAATTTGTTGTTTGTACGTGTTTATATAAATAATTTTAGTAGGTTTTATATATATATAGAGTTATGTGAAGTTTTAATATAAGTGTAGTATATATAATAAATATATTTTATGTACAAAGTATTTATTTGCTTAAAAATGATAGTTTTTGAGATTAATAAAGATAATATTAATACTCATATTATTTAATATCAATACTTATTTTGATAATAATATTATTAGTAATAACAATAATAATAATAATTATAATTGTAACTAGGGTTATGTTAACGATAATAATAGTTGGTAACTACTACTTGTATTAATGGTAGTAACAATAATAATAATTATGATGATAATATTAATAATAATACTTATCAAATACTAATAATAAGTATAACAATATCTAACTTTATAAACGATAACATTAATCATAATATTAATGGTAGTAATACTTTGATTAGCATAATAATAAGATAAATAATAATACATTAATAATAATAATTATAATTATATTAATAATAATAATAATAATAATAATAATAATAATAATAATAATAATAATAATAATAATAATAATAAAAAAATTGAAAGTACCTTATGAAAAGGTTTAACAAAAAGAACAGATTTGTGCCTCATGCGAGGCTCGAACTCCCGACCTCTCGAAAACCCGAAAACACCCATCACCACACCTCTGCTTCAGTATTTCTGTTAAAATCCTATTCTAAAATAAATATATATCGTTTCTGTTTTTCATTCATCTTCTTCATCTCTCAAACTGAATCGACCAATTAACAATCTTCATCAGGTCTTAATCTAACTATTTAGAAATTGCAAATGATTAACAATACACGTATTGATTTATAAAATTTAACAGAAACGAAACGAAATCAAAATAACATCCATAACAGACACGAACAACACCCTTCGAACTCAAACATCACAATCAATTTTTAGGACGTTTTAGACCTTGGTTCCTGAATGAAATACATTCCAAATCAAGCCTAGAAACTTTCTATAACTTCAATTTAATCTAAAGCATCAAAACCAGTTTGAATTCAAATGAAGAACAAAGTTTGACTTTCTGAAATTGAAACTTTGACCTTGATTTCTGAATTCGATAGCGAAAATTGGAGATTGAGACCTTGCAAGTAGTTTTAGTAGCTAAATTCTAACACGACTGCATTTACAAAATTTAAATTTAAATAAGAATTTGAGTTTTTGATAAATTGATGATGAACAGAGGTATACGGGGTAGTGTGATCGAATTTTCAGCTTATTTAATCATAAGGCAGTGAATTGGAATTGTGAATTGATTTGGTTGGTGAGAGAACTGAATATGTTCCTTCATAATACAAGTTAACTGACTGATTTTATGGTATAAAGATATTGACAGTATTGATTAATCAATGAAAGAAAATAAATAAATAAAAATATGAATACAGTAGATAAAGACCCTCAACGGTTTTCGTCTGCATTAGGAAATTATTACTTGATCTGTATTATTCATTTGGATAGAAGGCAAAAATCTGTACTAGTTGATGTGGAAGTAAAACATGTTTACAAGCAAGAAGATAATTCAGAAAATAAATAAATAAATAAAATGAAATTAGATATTATTACACAATCGATTTTTTTTTTGTTTCTGTGGATAATGCTTGACATATGTAATCAGAATCAAAAGAAAGAAAGATTTGGATTGAGACTCACAACAGCTTCTTGGTGGTATTCGACTTTCTTGCTTTTGATAATAAATATTAATAACTAATCATTATAATAATAATACTTATAATTATATTACAAATACTAATAATATTTTGTTACTGATAATAATAATAATTCCAATAATATTAATAATACAATCATTTTATTAATAATAATAATAATAATAATAATAATAATAACAATAATAATAAAAAATGATAATGATAATATTAAAATATTAGTTCTTTATGATAATAATATCTCATGATAATACAAATAATAATTATGGTATAACAAGTTTCATATCTATATAAAATAATAATATTAATAACATTTGTATTGATATTAATACTAAAAGTAATAGCAATTATTATTATAACAACTATGTTTACTATATTAATATTAAATATTTTAGATTATGTAACATAACTGTATAATATATTACATTTTATATATTTTAATAATAATCATAACTGATAATAATGAAGATATAACATGTTATATGTTTCTATAACAATATTAATGTTATTGATATATTATAACAAATATATTTTTTTTATCATATGATTACATTTGATTATTAACAATACATATGTTGAATATTTAATTTTTTTTTATACATTTTATATATCCTTACATTTATTTATATATATCTATATTTATTTACAAACGATTGTTCGTGAATCGTCGAGAATGGTTAAAGGGTAGTTGATTACATGAATATAGAATTCAAAGTTTTTGAGACTCAACATTACAGTCTGTGCTTATCGTGTCGAAATGCTATAAAGATTAAGTTTAAATTTGATCGGAAATTCTCGGGTCATCACCGTACCTACCCGTTAAAGAAATTTCGTCCCGAAATTTGAGTGAGGTGGTCATGGCTTACAATAAAAATGTTTTCCTGATGAATATGAGCTGATAAATAGAGTTTTATCATTATTGAATGATACAGATAAAATAATTCGATTATTCGAAGAGCACGAATGAAGCTATCACAAAAGATTAAAATGAGGAAAATAAGATTTGCCTTAGCTTTTGACGTAGTCAGGGTTGAATTTTGAAAATAAGGTGCGTCTTAGCTCCTGATGTTGTCTTGGTTGAATTCCGGAATTCAAGGGATTCAAAGAACATCTTCAAAATCTAAAAGATTTGATTCTTCAGCGAGTAAGGAAATTAAGATCTCTATAATTAATGCGGAAATCTGCCTTGATTTCTTTGTCTGGTATTTTCACTATAAATGAACTTCTTCCGTTCCATTACTTTCACCATTCCTATACTTTCTTTCTCTATTTCTACTTCTAAAATATTGAGGAAATGCTCCATCCAGTTCTGATTCTTGATATTTTCCTATCTATGTATCTGTCATTTTTTTTTTCAATCTTCCACCAGAAAATCTATTTACTTCTACTATTGCCTTGGGGGATACTATTCTTAATTATACTGTGTCTTTATATTGCTATTCGTATTAATATCCACGGTTTGTAACTTCTGCGTTGTCATTGGATTTTATATCTTCTCTTATATTTCAATGTCCCTACTTCTGTCTCCTATAATTGTTGTCATCCATAGTTAATGCGCTCTCTTATTTGCTGCGATATATACTCCCTTACTAGTTTGGAGCTTCATGCTTTGGTTTTCTTTTTGCAAGTAACGGTCCAGAATTCATAGATGTGGAGTTTCGAATGAGCTTAATGTTCTAAACAAGAAAGAACGTATTAGCACGATTTGATTTGTCAAATTACCAGAATCACTGAGAATAGAACTATCAAGAATATATTTTCTTGGTATGTTCAGAAGTTAATCAGAATAAAAGAGTTATGTAACATGACACATGATGACGTTATAATCTGTGAATCATCATGTTCCATTTAGAAACTTAGCATGATTTACTGTAATATAATCACGTTGATCAAGTGTCATTATATTATACTAACTCGTGCATCAGTTCCCAACATTACTTCAATAACATTCATATTTTAAGCTCGAAAGTTTACAGAATATAGAAACTAACAGTTTCTATATGATGTAATACTGATAGCACGAAGCGATTAATGATTTCAGATAAGAATAGTTATAAAAATATCTCCAGAAATATGGAGGATATTTATAATGAAAGATACGATAATATCTCAGAATATCTAAGATCAGCGGATGATAGAAACTATTGTCTGCAAGGGTTTAGAGTAAGGAGCAAGATATTCACTAAAGACTTTAGCAGACATTGAATCATTTGGATTCTTTGAAGTCAAACTTATCCTTTGTGATTTGTCCACGGCTTTCTTCATAGTTTCGCATAATCTGCTTTTTGGTACTAAATTTTCTATTGAATGTTTCCATTATAATGATACACAGGAAGCACAAAGAGGTATATAATTTTCGGACGAGAATATTTATGAAAATATCCTCAGAAATATCGAAGATATTGATGATGATATTTTGGAATTTCTAAGTTCGACGGTTGATGGAGAAAGATTTTTTTTTTCCGTAAGATTTTAACATGACATCAGGGCAATATATTCTCTAAAGATTTCAACGGATCCAGAATTATCTGGATTCTTTGAATATAGGGTATGGTCCTTGTATTTGTCCTTGGTCTCCTTCATGGTTAACTCTTTCCATTTTCCAGTTCCAACGTTTCTGAGCTTTTCCAACATATTATTCTTTATCATTAAACTTCTGACGACTAAGGTCGTTTAAGGTTGCCTACAGTTTCTGCTGCTTCATTCAGCTTTTTCAACATTCAGAGTATCGATTCGTAAACTGGGTGCCTTTTCAAAATTTCAGAATTGAAGGTCGTAATTCTAGGAGATAATTGTTATATGTATACATATAACTGTTGATGTAGACATGCTGCGAGATTTCAAAATACTGATTGCTAAACCCTGGTAAATAGGTATGGCAATTATTGTTACAGGGTATAGATGAATACAAGATGGGGTTTCAATGAATATAATTTTTTTTTCTTTTCGAAAAGTCCAAATTCATTGAAGTTGCTGGTAATTTTACTGCTAATGTGGTGAAATATAAACGGTTCTCCGGTAACGATGACGACAGGCAAACTTATATATCGAGGTTATAATAAGGCTAATTCGAATGAAAATTGAAGTTGATTTGTTGGAGCTGTGACAAAATTGGCTAATTTGAAGAGGTGTTGTAAAGTTATTTTCGATAATAACACGCCAAAGAAGTTAGCACAGATACATGTTAAACATTTACACAAGTTTCGAATGTTTTCAAGTGCATAATTATATACATCAATATTTTCTTCCGTAGATGAAGTGCGGTTGATTCATCCTCTCGATTGAGGTGTTTTCAAGAATCATGAAAGGTTTGAACGCGGATTGTAATCGTCAAGATACAAATGAAGTTTAAAATGAAATCAAGTGGTAAACTTGAAGAATTGTTTAGTTTCATATATTATAATCAATATTTTAATTCATTTTAATTGTCCAATGTTGGTAGTCCTCGATTGATAGTGTAGTGACCCGAACTTTTCCATGTTTATATATATTAATTGAGATTGATATTTACATGATTAAATGTTTCCAATATGTTAAGCAATCAAACTTGTTAAGACTTGATTAATTGAAATATGTTTCATATAGACAATTGACCACCCAAGTTGACCGGCGATTCACGAACGTTAAAACTTGTAAAAACGACATGACGATATATATATGGATATACATATGGTTAACATGAGATTATGATAAGTAAGTATCTCCATAAGTATATTAACAATGAGTTATATACATATAAACAAGACTACTAACTTAATGATTTTTAAACGAGACATATATGTAACGATTATCGTTGTAAAGACATTTAATGTATATATATCATATTAAGAGATATTCATACATGATAATATCATGATAATATAATAATTTAAAATCTCATTTGATATTATAAACGTTGGGTTAACAACATTTAACAAGATCGTTAACCTAAAGGTTTCAAAACAACACTTACATGTAACGACTAACGATGACTTAACGACTCAGTTAAAATGTATATACATGTAGTGTTTTAATATGTATTTATACACTTTTGAAAGACTTCAATACACTTATCAAAATACTTCTACTTAACAAAAATGCTTACAATTACATCCTCATTCAGTTTCATCAACAATTCTACTCGTATGCACCCGTATTCGTACTCGTACAATACACAGCTTTTAGATGTATGTACTATTGGTATATACACTCCAATGATCAGCTCTTAGCAGCCCATGTGAGTCACCTAACACATGTGGGAACCATCATTTGGCAACTAGCATGAAATATCTCATAAAATTACAAAAATATGAGTAATCATTCATGACTTATTTACATGAAAACAAAATTACATATCCTTTATATCTAATCCATACACCAACGACCAAAAACACCTACAAACACTTTCATTCTTAAATTTTCTTCATCTAATTGATCTCTCTCAAGTTCTATCTTCAAGTTCTAAGTGTTCTTCATAAATTCCAAAAGTTCTAGTTTCATAAAATCAAGAATACTTTCAAGTTTGCTAGCTCACTTCCAATCTTGTAAGGTGATCATCCAACCTCAAGAAATCTTTGTTTCTTACAGTAGGTTATCATTCTAATACAAGGTAATAATCATATTCAAACTTTGGTTCAATTTCTATAACTATAACAATCTTATTTCAAGTGATGATCTTACTTGAACTTGTTTTCGTGTCATGATTCTACTTCAAGAACTTCGAGCCATCCAAGGATCCATTGAAGCTAGATCCATTTTTCTCTTTTCCAGTAGGTTTATCCAAGGAACTTAAGGTAGTAATGATGTTCATAACATCATTCGATTCATACATATAAAGCTATCTTATTCGAAGGTTTAAACTTGTAATCACTAGAACATAGTTTAGTTAATTCTAAACTTGTTCGCAAACAAAAGTTAATCCTTCTAACTTGACTTTTAAAATCAACTAAAAACATGTTCTATATCTATATGATATGCTAACTTAATGATTTAAAACCTGGAAACACGAAAAACACCGTAAAACCGGATTTACGCCGTCGTAGTAACACCGCGGGCTGTTTTGGGTTAGTTAATTAAAAACTATGATAAACTTTGATTTAAAAGTTGTTATTCTGAGAAAATGATTTTTATTATGAACATGAAACTATATCCAAAAATTATGGTTAAACTCAAAGTGGAAGTATGTTTTCTAAAATGGTCATCTAGACGTCGTTCTTTCGACTGAAATGACTACCTTTACAAAAACGACTTGTAACTTATTTTTCCGACTATAAACATATACTTTTTCTATTTAGATTCATAAAATAGAGTTCAATATGAAACCATAGCAATTTGATTCACTCAAAACGGATTTAAAATGAAGAAGTTATGGGTAAAACAAGATTGGATAATTTTTCTCATTTTAGCTACGTGAAAATTGGTAACAAATCTATTCCAACCATAACTTAATCAACTTATATTGTATATTATGTAATCTTGAGATACCATAGACACGTATACAATGTTTCGACCTATCATGTCGACACATCTATATATATTTCGGAACAACCATAGACACTCTATATGTGAATGTTGGAGTTAGCTATACAGGGTTGAGGTTGATTCCAAAATATATATAGTTTGAGTTGTGATCAATACTGAGATACGTATACACTGGGTCGTGGATTGATTCAAGATAATATTTATCGATTTATTTCTGTACATCTAACTGTGGACAACTAGTTGTAGGTTACTAACGAGGACAGCTGACTTAATAAACTTAAAACATCAAAATATATTAAAAGTGTTGTAAATATATTTTGAACATACTTTGATATATATGTATATATTGTTATAGGTTCGTGAATCAACCAGTGGCCAAGTCTTACTTCCCGACGAAGTAAAAATCTGTGAAAGTGAGTTATAGTCCCACTTTTAAAATCTAATATTTTTGGGATGAGAATACATGCAGGTTTTATAAATGATTTACAAAATAGACACAAGTACGTGAAACTACATTCTATGGTTGAATTATCGAAATCGAATATGCCCCTTTTTATTAAGTCTGGTAATCTAAGAATTAGGGAACAGACACCCTAATTGACGCGAATCCTAAAGATAGATCTATTGGGCCTAACAAACCCCATCCAAAGTACCGGATGCTTTAGTACTTCGAAATTTATATCATATCCGAAGGGTGTCCCGGAATGATGGGGATATTCTTATATATGCATCTTGTTAATGTCGGTTACCAGGTGTTCACCATATGAATGATTTTTATCTCTATGTATGGGATGTGTATTGAAATATGAAATCTTGTGGTCTATTATTATGATTTGATATATATAGGTTAAACCTATAACTCACCAACATTTTTGTTGACGTTTTAAGCATGTTTATTCTCAGGTGATTATTAAGAGCTTCCGCTGTCGCATACTTAAATAAGGACGAGATTTGGAGTCCATGCTTGTATGATATTGTGTAAAAACTGCATTCAAGAAACTAATTTTGTTGTAACATATTTGTATTGTAAACCATTATGTAATGGTCGTGTGTAAACAGAATATTTTAGATTATCATTATTTGATAATCTACGTAAAGCTTTTTAAAACCTTTATCTATGAAATAAAGATTATGGTTTGTTTTAAAAATGAATGCAGTCTTTGAAAAACGTCTCATATAGAGGTCAAAACCTCGCAACAAAATCAATTAATATGGAACGTTTTTAATCAATAAGAACGGGACATTTCAGATAGTCCACAGTTGACAGTCCAATAATTCATATACAGTTTAATATACAATATTCGAATTAATTAATACGTGTCGTGACCCATATACGTCTCAGACTCGATCACAACTTAAACTATATATATTATTATAGAATCAACCTCAACCCTGTATAGCTAACTCCCACATTACTGCATATAAAGTGTCTATGGTTTTTCCAAATAATATATATAGATGGGTCGATATGATATGTCAAAACCTTGTATACATGTCTCGATATTTAAAGTGCGTAAAATAAATACAGAAATTAAATGACGATAAATAAAATGCGTAAAGTAAATAACAGAAATTAAATAACGATAAATAAAATTGCGAGAATTAAAATTGCGATAATTAAATTGCGATAAATAAAATGTAATATGGAATTAACAGTTAGCTAGGAACAGTTAGCTAGGATTTTGTTAGCGTGGTTTCTTAACAAAATTTCATATTGTCAATTAGTCTGTTTCTAATCAATTTTTATTGTGTCCATTATTTCTTCATTATGCCACTTGTTGGATTCCGATAAATCAAAATCCAAATATGAAATTGGATGAATATGGTTATTCTGTGGTGAACGGATTTGTATATCAGTGGATGTAAGTAGGATAGTAAATGACTATTGAATCAGCTTCGAAGAATGTACAATGTAATTTATTAATGTGAAATCTAAATATTCTTCGGGTATTACCTACCCGTTAAAATATTTTCATAATTAACACTTTGTACGAAAGAATTTTTAATTACAATCTTTATGAAAACATATATACATATATATTTTCTTCAGATGTAATCATGGATTCATTGAGTTAATATGATATTAAACTCATTTGGTTTACCATTAGAACTAGAATACATAATCTCTTAAACATTTAGAGATTACTTAATCGCCATGAAGAAGGAAGATAATCGATGTAGAACGATACATAGAACGATGATTATGCTTGAGGTATAGATTGCGAGGTTGTGACGTGTGATGATGTTGTTGTTGTTGGTACTAGTTATGCTGCTGGTGCTGTTGCTGTAGGTGCTACAAGTGTTGTTGGTGCTGAGGTTGATGATGATGTTGGTGATACTGTTGGTGCCGGTGATGTTGTTGAAGCTGGTACATTTTACACCATGTTTTCCAAATTGATTACTCGAGCGTGAAGTTCGTTGCCTTTTTCTATTATTCCAGGATGATTGTTGGTCAGAACGAGTGAATGAATAAGATTCAGAATTTTAGATAACACATAGTCATTGCGTGGTATCCAGGAAATGAGAGTGAAGATAATGTTTCTAATGGGTTCGCCGGTGAGTGTTTCAGGTTTACCGCCAAGAGGGAAATTTGGTTGATGGAAAGCATCGCCTTCTTCTCATTTCCATTGATTAAGTCAACTATGAACTCATCAGATGAATTGGGGATAGATGATTGGTTGATTCATTCTGGTGACACTGCTTTCGGAGCTTAGGTGAAACTCGATGTCGGAATAGCTGTCGAAATCCGAGGAATTCGAACTGGTTGAGGGATTCATCTTGTACGATCAGATGAAGAATTTTTGATAAGAAATAGATTATAGGATGTAGATTAGTACCCTGCAATACATAGTTACATATGCATATATAATACTAAAATCCCATAAGTTACGGAGGACTCTACGAAAGCTGTTAGGCAAAGGTAACAATAACAGATACGCTAAGATATGAATTTATCTATACACTGTCTATGCAATAAAGGCAGTAAGACATGTCCAGACTAAGAATGATAAGCAGATAATTTCCTAAGGATGATAAGCAGATGATTTCAAACACGAAATGATAAGCAAAACTTTTGACATGCAGACACGGTCGAAGTCCAGACTCACTAATGCCTCCTAACGATTTATCAATTAGACACACTAATGCAGACCTGGTTCGCTAAGATCTCTGCTCTGATACCAACTGAAAGGACCCGTCCTAATCCATCCGGACGAAGTCCATATCAATTATAAATGATTCACAACAGTTGATTACATCGCGAGGTACTTGACCTCTATATGATACATTTTACAAACATTGCATTCGTTTTGAAAAGACAATCTTTCATTATATCTAAAGTTGACAGACGTGCATACCATTTCATAATATATCCAACTGTAATTGACTTAATAATGACCTTTATAAACTCAACGACTCGAATGCAACGTCTTTTGAAATATGTCATGAATTACTCCAAGTAATATCTTTAAAATTATCAAATGCACAGCGAAAGATTTCTTTTGTACCTGAGAATAAACATGCTTTCAAGTGTCAACCAAAAGGTTGGTGAGTTCATTAGTTTAGCATAAATAATCATTTCATAATTTTAATAGACCACAAGATTTCATTTTCAGTTCTCACAAATATACGTCCCATACATAGAGACAAAAATATCATTCATATGGATTGAACACCTGGTAACCGACATTCACAATATGCATATAAGAATATCCCCATCATTCCGGGATCCTCCTTTGGACATGATATAAATTTCGAAGTACTAAAGCATCCGGTACTTTGGATGGGCTTGTTGGACCCGATAGATCTGTCTTTAGAGTTTGCGTCAATTAGGGTGTCTGTTCCCTAATTCTTAGATTACCAGACTTAATAAAAGGGGCATATTCGATTTCGATAATTCAACCATAGAATGTAGTTTCGATTACTTGTGTCTATTTTGTAAAACAGTTATAAAAACATCGCATGTATTCTCAGTCCCAAAAATATATATTGCAAAAGCATTTAAAAAAGGATTAATGAAACTCACACATATAAATATTGCAAAAACAGTTATTTAAACATTGCATGTATTCTCAGCCCAAAAATGTAATGAGTAAAGAGGGATCAAATGAAACTCACCTAATGTATTTTGTAGTAAAAATACATATGACGACATTAGACAAACTGAACGATACAGGGTTGGCCTTGGATTCACGAACCTAAATCATTTGTATATTCATTAATACATATAATCGTATTCGAATGAATATATATATAATCTTATTAATTACATTACTTTTATATTAATAACATATATTTTAAATTTGTGTGTTCATTCAAATGGTTAATATTTTATAGTTATATTAATATATTGATATACGTACTTGTTTAATATTATATTTAAAAAAATTCGATAATTTGTTGTTTGTAAGTGTTTATATAAATAATTTTAGTAGGTTATATATATATATATATATATATATATATATATATATATATATATATATATATATATATATATATATATATATATATATATATATATATATATATATATATATATATATATATATAGTTATGTGAAGTTTTAATATAAGTGTAGTATATATAATAAATATATTTTATGTACAAAGTATTTATTTGCTTAAAAATGATAGTTTTTGAGATTAATAAAGATAATATTAATAGTCATATTATTTAATATCAATACTTATTTTGATAATAATATTATTAGTAATAACAATAATAATAATAATTATAATTGTAACTAGGGTTATGTTAACGATAATAATAGTTGGTAACTACTACTTGTATTAATGGTAGTAACAATAATAATAATTATGATGATAATATTAATAATAATACTTATCAAATACTAATAATAAGTATAACAATATCTAACTTTATAAATGATAACATTAATCATAATATTAATGGTAGTAATACTTTGATTAGCATAATAATAAGATAAATAATAATAATTAATAATAATAATTATAATTATATTAATAATAATAATAATAATAATAATAATAATAATAATAATAATAATAATAATAAAATTGAAAGTACCTTAGGAAAAGGTTTAACAAAAAGAACAGATTTGTGCCTCATGCGAGGCTCGAACTCCCGACCTCTCGAAAACCCGAAAACACCCATCACCACACCTCTGCTTCAGTATTTCTGTTAAAATCCTATTCTAAAATAAATATATATCGTTTATGTTTTTCATTCATCTTCTTCATCTCTCAAACTGAATCGACCAATTAACAATCTTCATCAGGTCTTAATCTAACTATTTAGAAATTGCAAATGATTAACAATACACGTATTGATTTATAAAATTTAACAGAAATGAAACGAAATCAAAATAACATCCATAACAGACACGAACAGCACCCTTCGAACTCAAACATCACAATCAATTTTTAGGACGTTTTAGACCTTGGTTCCTGAATGAAATACGTTCCAAATCAAGCCTAGAAACTTTCTATAACTTCAATTTAATCTAAAGCATCAAAACCAGTTTGAATTTTAATGAAGAACAAAGTTTGTCTTTCTGAACTTGAAACTTTGACCTTGAATTCTGAATTCGATAGTGAAAATTGGAGATTGAGACCTTGCAAGTAGTTTTAGTAGCTAAATTCTAACACGACTGCATTTACAAAATTTAAATTTAAATACGAATTTGAGTTTTTGATAAATTGATGATGAACAGAGGTATACGGGGTAGTGTGATCGAATTTTCAGCTTATTTAATCATAAGGCAGTGAATTGGAATTGTGAATTGATTTGGTTGGTGAGAGAACTGAATATGTTCCTTCATAATACAAGTTAACTGACTGATTTTATGGTATAAAGATATTGACAGTATTGATTAATCAATGAAAGAAAATAAATAAAAAAATATGAATACAGTAGATAAAGACCCTCAACGGTTTTCATCTGCATTAGGAAATTATTACTTGATCTGTATTATTCATTTGGACAGAAGGAAAAAATCTGTACTAGTTGATGCGGAAGTAAAACATGTTTACAAGCAAGAAGATAATTCAGAAAATAAATAAATAAATAAAATGAAATTAGATATTATTACACAATCGATTTTTTTTTTTTTTGTTTCTGTGGATAATGCTCAACATATGTATTCAGAATCAAAAGAAAGAAAGATTTGGATTGAGACTCACAACAGCTTCTTGGTGGTATTCGACTTTCTTGCTTTTGATAATAAATATTAATAACTAATCATTATAATAATAATTATATTAATGGAAATAATAATAATACTTATAATTATATTACAAATACTAATAATATTTTGTTACTGATAATAATAATAATTCCAATAATATTAATAATACAATCATTTTATTAATAATAATAAAAATAACAATAATAATAAAAAATGATAATGATAATATTAAAATATTAATTCTTTATGATAATAATATCTCATGATAATACAAATAATAATTATGGTATAACAAGTTTCATATCTATATAAAATAATAATATTAATAACATTTGTATTGATATTAATACTAAAAGTAATAGCAATTATTATTATAACAACTATGTTTACTATATTAATATTAAATATTTTAGATTATGTAACATAACTGTATAATATATTACATTTTATATATTTTAATAATAATCAAAACTGATAATAATGAAGATATAACATGTTATATGTTTCTATAACAATATTAATGTTATTGATATATTATAACAAATATATTTTTTTTATCATATGATTACATTTGATTATTAACAATACATATGTTGAATATTTATTTATTTTTTTTTATGCATTTTATATATCCTTACATTTATTTATATATATATCTATATTTATTTACAAACGATTGTTCGTGAATCGTCGAGAATGGTCAAAGGGTAATTGATTACATGAATATAGAATTTAAAGTTTTCGAGACTCAACATTACAGTCTGTGTTTATCGTGTCGAAATGCTATAAAGATTAAGTTTAAATTTGATCGGAAATTCCCGGGACATCACATTAGGAATCATAATTAGCTGCAGTTGCAGGTGCAAGGGAAGTGGTTTCGTTTGGATTGGTAATCAAGTAGCTGGATAGTATAATTAGAATAGGCAATACTAATTAATCTTATGGGTTTTGCAGGTTCAGAAGCATAACAGTTAACAGAAAAAGATTAAACGAGAAACGAAGTGGCGTGTTGTGGTGTTTACCTTCGTTCAGGAATAGAAGAATAGTATAACCTTGAAAGTGTAGTTAGGTCTCGGACAGAAATAAAAGGACCAGGAGCAGATGGTGATTCTTGTTTAGTTGTTTTTGGTCGATTGAAATAGATGCACTTATAATAGAAGTATATGGCAGATGTAGGTGTTGGAAGTTCATAGCAACAAGGATATGATGGTGGTGACTTGATTCATGAACCCGAACAGAACAAGATGTGCAATCGGGTTTACAAGAGAAGAAAGTAGGAGAGTGTTTTGTATGTTATGCATATGTATAACTATAGTATAAGTGTGATAGTGGGCAAGAGAGATGAATCTTCAATCAGGGAGAAGAAACAAAATATATAAAAGTTGATTGTGATTTTAAACTGATTTTGTTATCTTTCAGTGATTGAATTTGATTATTATCCAAATTATAGACAAGAAGTACAATAAAAAATAGTTAGATTGTGATGTGCAACTGAATCCAATCATATATACCTGCTGTCATATACTTAATATTAATAATAATTAAATATAAATACATTAATAATTATGTTACAATTATTAATATTAGAATTAATAAAATACAAATAATAATAATAATAATAATAATAATAATAATAATAATAATAATAATAGAAATAATAATAATAATAATATTAATAATCAAGATAATATTATTAATAAGAATGATATCAATATTAATGATATTTAATAATAATAAGATGATAATAATAATAAATGATAATTTTAATTTAAATCATAATTATATTATAATTGTAATCATTCTTTTTAATAATACTTATATTTTTAACCAGTAATCGAAATTAATATTATATATTATGACATATATATAATAACATATATATATATATAGATATATATATATATATATATATATATATATATATATATATATATATATATATATATATATATATATATATATATATATATATATAACATTTAATGTTTATATATATTACAATATACATATAACATTAACTATTTATAGAAATTATATATATTTACATATAGATCTATTTTAATCACAACTTTATTATTTTATATTTTACTTTACATATTTATTTCAAATGATTAAATTGTTTTCTATTATTTCAAATTATTATATATACTTATATATATATATATATATATATATATATATATATATATATATATATATATATATACATATTTATTTACACACAATTGTTCGTGAATCGTCGGGATTAGTCAAAGGTTAATTGAATGCATAACAACAGTTCAAAAATTTAAGATTCAATTAAATAGACTTTGCTTATCAAGTCGAAACCATATAAAATTAAGTTTAAATTTGGTCGAAAATTTCCGGGTCGTCACAACAGACACCCTAATTGACGCGAATCCTAAAGATAGATCTATTGGGCCTAACAAACCTCATCCGGGTTACGGATGCTTTAGTACTTCAATTTTATCATGTCCGATAAGAGTCCCGGAATGATGGGGATATTCTAGATGCGTTTTGTTAATGTCAATTACCAGGTGTTCACCATATGAATGATTTTTATCTCTATGCAGTTTATGCGAAATGCCTGATATGAGATGATGTTTATGAAAAATGAAAATAGAAATCTTGTGGTCTATTAAAATTATGGAAATGATTGATTACAATAAACTAATGAACTCACCAACCTTTTGGTTGACACTTTAAAGCATGTTTATTCTCAGGTATGAAAGAAATCTTCCGCTGTGCATTTTCTCATTTTAGATATATTACTTGGAGTCATTCATGACATATTTCAAAAGACGTTGCATTCGAGTCGTTGAGTTCATCAAGATTATTATTAAGTCGGTGATAGTTTGATATATTATGAAATGGTATGCATGTCTGTCAACTTTCGATGTAATGAAAGTTTGTCTTTTAAAAATGAATGCAATGTTTGTAAAATGTATCATTTAGAGGTCAAATACCTCGCAATGTAATCATATATTATTGTATTCGTCCTTATGGATTAGGACGGGTCATCACAACAAAGGGAAGAAGTTCGTTTAGACAACCGAATAAGAGTCGGCGTTTCAAACCCTGAAACAGAAATTAACTACCGCTCCTATCTTATCCCTTCCCGAAGGAATTGATGATTTTGTTGTGTATTGCGATGCCTCGAAACATGGTTTTGGGTGTGTATTGATGCAACGGACGAAAGTTATTGCTTATGCCTCTCGTCAACTGAAGATTCACGAGCGAAATTACACAACGCACGACCTCGAACTTGGAGCTGTCGTCTTTGCGCTCAAACTGTGGAGACACTACCTTTATGGAACTAAGAGCACTATCTTCAACGACCATAAAAGCCTACAACACATATTCGATCAGAAACAACTGAACATGAGACAACGATGGTGGATCTAGACGCTGAACGACTATGATTGTGAACTTCGTTACCATCCTGGCAAGGCAAATGTTGTAGCCGATGCTTTGAGCCGAAAAGAAAGAATGATACCTCTTCGTGTTCGAGCCTTGAACATCACCATCCATTCGAATCTCAATCGCCAAATCCGAGTAGCCCAAGATGAGGCTCTCAAAGAGGAGAATATTTCTCATGAACATTTGAACATTCTCGTCTCTCGATTCGAGGTTAAGGAGACTGGACTCCGATATTTCACCGGAAGAATTTGGGTGCCTAGCTATGGGGATTTACGAAACCTCATCCTAGACGAAGCCCACAAGTCAAGATATTTGATTCATCCAGGAGCCGGTAAGATGTACCACGATCTCAAGGAACAGTATTAGTGGCCAAATCTTAAGAAGGATGTTGCTACTTACGTTGGGAAGTGTTTGACTTGTTCAAAGGTTAAGGCCGAATATCAAAGGCCATCTGGGTTACTTCAACAACCCGAAATCTCGCAATGGAAGTGAGAAAGGATAACAATGGACTTCATTACGAAACTACCAAAGACGATGGGCAGATACGATACCATCTGAGTTATTATTGACCATCTTACCAAATCTGCTCACTTCCTAGCCATGAAAGAAACTGATACAATGGAAAAACTCGCTCAACTATACATAAAGGAAATTGTATCTCGTCATGGTGTGCCCTTATCGATTATTTCAGACCGAGATGTCCGTTTCGCCTCTAGATTTTGGCGTTCCTTATAAGAAGCTTTGGGAACACGTCTCGACATGAGTACCGCATATCACCCCCAGACCGACGGACAAAGCGAATGCACAATTCAAAATTTGGAGGACATATTGCGTGCTTGTGTTATTGATTTCGGAAAAGCTTGGGAAAAGCATTTGTCACTAGCCAAATTTTCTTACAACAACAGCTATCATTCGAGTATTAATGCCGCACCTTTCGAAGCGTTGTATGACCTCAAGTGTCGTTCTCCTATTTGTTGGGCCGAAGTGGGTGAAAAGCAAATCATCGGACCCAAACTCGTTCATGAAACAACCGAGAAGATTGTCCAAATTCAAGGGAGGTTCAAGACAGCCCGTGATCGCCAGAAGAGCTATGCTGACCTTAAACGTAAAGATTTCGAATTCCAAGTGGGTGGCCGCTTAATGTTGAAAGTAGCACCTTGGAAAGGTTTAATCCGTTTCGGAAAGCGTGGAAAGTTAAATCCGCGATACATTGGTCCTTTTGAAATCTTAGAGCGTATTGGACATGTTGCTTACCATTTGGATCTTCCGACACAATTGAGCTCCGTTCATCCTACTTTTCACGTGTCGAATCTGAAGAAATGTCTTGCTGAACCAGAACTTGTCATCCCTCTCGATGAGCTTACGATTAATGACAAACTCAACTTCGTGGAAGAACCCGTTAAAATTATGGACCGTGAGGTCAAGACCTTGAAATGTAACAAGATTCCGATCGTCCGAGTCCGATGGAATGCAAAACGAGGACCTGAGTTTACTTGAGAGCGAGAGGATCAGATGATGCAGAAGTATCCTCACCTTTTTCGACTCCACCATCTACCTCAGCATAAATTTCGGGACGAAATTTTCTTTAACAGGTGGGTAATGTAACGACCCGACTTTTTCGACTTTTAATTATACTCATTACTTTCACGAAACTGCGTATTTGTGCGTACTAATTTAGATTTTATTCTGGGATCATTAATTATGTTAATTACTTTCGTTAATGCCTTACAACATGTTTTTAAGTACTTAGTTGCTTAACATGATTCTTGAATGCATTTACGATCGTTAGTGTCACTTATTGTTTAAAGCGAGCTACGTACTTGGTACACATTAAACTTTTGTCATAATTGGAATATTATGACTACGTAAACATAATTGTTATTTATTCACGACCATTACTTGGCTTTATGGTTCCTTAATTATGCTTAGTATTTACTAATGCTTACTAGTTACCTTAATGGACTTAACACTTTAATGGACTTCCATGGCCCAACCTACTCAACTTAGTGGACTACTTAATGGATTAATTAGCCCATGTAATCATAATTAGCCCATGTAAATAATGAGACAACTAACTTGCATGCTTATGTATCAAGGCTTGCATTATGTCTCAAACCACCCAACATGTCAACATCTCCATGTACCACCACCATGGACCACACCATGCCACACCACATGAGACCAAAATGGTCCCCCCTTACTCCCAAACCGTCGGCCACCACCCCACCCTCACCATCATTTAATTTTTTTTTCTTTTCTTTCTTTGTTAAATACCCACACTTTATTCATTTGCTCAAACACACACTTCTCTCTACTTTCTCACTCTAAATTTTTCTCTCTAAATTACTTGAAGAACTTGTAAGTTCTTGATTTCTTTTTCTTTCTTTTCTTACTTTAATTCATGAATCATCATCATCATGAACAAAGATTCAAGTTTTGTAACTTGAATCTTCATTACTCTTGTAAGATTCAACTTTGTTTTGAAGAATCTTCAAGAACATGAAGGATTCAAGCTTTTTAGCTTTGAATCTTCATAATCTTGTTAGATCTAAGTTACTAACTTAAGATCTCTTTAATTGTGTTAAAAGATCAAAACTCATGTTTATGATCTTCATGTAACTTGTAGATCCAACACTTTACTTTATGGATCTTCAAGAAAATTTGAAATACAAGATTACTAGCTTGATGTTTCTACAAAAAGTTAGTTAAAGATCCAAGTTTACTAACTTATGATCTTCTTTAATTTGTTGTACTTTAGTTTTGTGACTTGTGTTTTCTTGAAACAAAAGATACAAGCTTACTAGCTTGAGATCTCATAAGTGTTGTTAGGAATCCAAGCTCTCTAGCTTAGGGTTTCATTTTTGTGTTTGATTTAAGTTGTGTAACTTATGGTATTCTACTTTGTTTAAACAAAAGTTCATTAGCTTGTGTTCATATTACTTTACAAGATCTAAGTTTCATAACTTATGGTTGTGTAAAAGTTGAAAGTCTAAGTTTTATGACTTGGGGTTTCACCAAGAACATGAGATCTAGACTTTGTAGTCTAAGGTCTTTAATATTTAGCTAAGATCTAAGTTCTATAGCTTAAGGTCTTGCTTATTTAGTTTGATTCAAAGTTTATAGCTTAATAGAAATTGTACTTGTGTTAAAACTAAGAAATTGATGTAACTTTGGTTCATCACCTTGCTCAAACTCTCGCATGAGTTGTGTTTTATTTCTTAGTCTTAACTTTGTGTGTTGATGGTTAAACCTTGGTTAAAATGATGCTAAAACATCAAGAGTTGTACACTTGAAGCTTACACGCATCAAGGATGAGAACCGTGATGAGCATCAAACACCAAAAATCCCACCGGAGCACTTGTTTTCTGTTTTTCAAGGTCTGATCAGGCCCCTGGGCTTCTGGAAAAGTTTATTTCCAGATAGTTCGGTTCTAGTAGATGACTTTTCGTTTAAGACTCGTCTTAATCCGATATACGGTTTAGGATTTATAGCCTTCCGAAAGTCACTACGCCCTTGTAACGACGTGCTGAAAATTCTGACCTACTCGCGCTTGGACCGTCGCCACGGCCAAACAACATCGAGTTCGGATCTGAAAATCGGACATCAGTAAAAGAAATCACATACGGAGCTTTGACCACTGACCGCGCATCATTTCAGTTTATATAGAAGTCGTAGCAGCTGAACGAAGTCAGCCCTTGTTTCGATCTCTATTCTTGATTAAAAACTTACTTTACTTTTTACGTACGATGATGATGATGATGATACTTAAGACTTAAATTATTTATTTATAAACCTTTTGGGACGATTTACTGACTTAGTAACCTTTGACTTAGGTTGACGATCTTTCGGACCGACTTACTCGCTTACTTATTCGTACCGATTTTACTGCACTATCACTGTGAGTTATAGCTCCCTTTTTACTTCAAATATTTTTGGGACTGAGAATACATGCGCTTTTTATGTTTTACTTACTAGGCACGAGTACTTAAACTATATATATGTGTGGGTTATATAACGACATAAACTTTCCCCTTAGCTCGATAATGTTTAGTCATTGGTTTTTTAACCGGTGAACGCGAATCTTAGATATGGATCCATAAGGTTTGACATCCCCACTCGGGCTAGTCACGCTAACATTTAACGGGTGTTTAATACTTCGTAAACTTACGCACTCGCCAAGTGTACTTTTAGGGGGTGATATTTACGTTAAGTTAGTTACCAAGTGCCCACGGTTAAGCATATACTTTTCATACAGTTTTGAATACGAAATCTCGTGGCCTACATTTCATTATTGTTACAATCAAACTATAGCTCACCAACATTCGTGTTGACTTTTAAGCATGTTATTTCTCAGGTGCTTAGACGTATGTTGCTTCCGCTGTACTAGACTCTCGGTGGTAGATTTTCGCTGCTTATTTAGAGATGTCTCAAACATGAAACTTTTTACTTTGCATTCAAAACTTATGTTACATTTGAACAATGGCTTTGTAATGGCCTTCGTGTCACGTACTTGTGTTAACGCTTCCTATTCGTAGAAGCATGCTATCTTTTGTAAAACGCTATCTTTTATTAATGCAAACTTGTTTTAAAACAGCATATAATGTTGTAACCTTGTGATAGACCTGTTGTTGATGATCCGTACACGTTAATTTTGTACGGGGCATCACACATTCCATCATCTCTGTAAGAATCTTTATATTACAAATGCATCAAGGCCACCAACGATATCCACTTACAACCCCACCGTGCACCGTTTCGGAGCAAGTTAGTTCATCGCCGCACGTCACCTCCAACGAGAAGGGCACTCGATCTTCATCTTCAATCCGACGAACAATGAATGATTTAACCCGATTGGTAAATTAAACGGTATTATTTTGAATTCAAAAATAAATAAATAAAAAACAAAAAAGTTGAAGTGGGCCCAACAATTTCATCCGTTAGCCTCGTTGCAGGCTCCACTGGCGGAACCTTTAACGGTTTGCTGGTGTGGCCGTGAGCGGGTGACGATGGGTAGCGGAGGTGGGTAACGGTCCATTGCAAGTGGCCTTAGTGTGGAGTATTGGTAGTGTGGGTTTTTGGTGGGAGTATGTCTCGCAAATATGGTTAGTGTGAACTCTCAAGGTGATATGGAGTGGGACTTTGGTTTGCCAAATTCTTTAGACGAGTATGATGAAAGACAAGTTCTTACACTTAAATATCTCTTTAGGGATGTGTCGTTAGATTTAGACAAAGAGGACTCCATTTTGTGGGTACATTCGGTGAATAAAGTGTATTCGGTAGCGGAAGGGGTGAGAGTTATGTTGGAGTCTAATCTAGATACGGAGTTTGTTTGTGTTAAGGTAGTTTGGAATAAATTAGTGCCTTCAAAGATAGCCATATTTCATTGGTTAGCGATTCAAGGAGGAGTTCCGGTTAAAGAGACTTTGAGTTTTCGCCATTGTCTTCGAGATGGTGCGGATGACAAATGTGGTTGGTGTTCGTCCCAAGTAGAATCAATCGATCATCTTCTATTACATTGCCCATGGTCTTATAATGTGTGGTCGGCGTTATTCTCATGGTGGAAGCTTGTTTGTGTTATGCCTTCGTCCGTTGTTGAAATTTCTCTTGCATGCTTTCATGGTTTAGGTGTTAAAGCCAAAGAAGCTTGGAGGTTGATTTGTCCGGTTTCTTTTTGGTTAATTTGGCTAGCTAGAAACAACTTTCTTTTTAATGGTTCTTATCAAAGTTGGAAGAGTGTTGTGGAACATATAAAGATTAAAGTGTTTCAATGGTTGGTTAATGCGGGTAAAGTGGAAAGTTTTCATCTATATGTGTGGAATGCACAACCGTGGATGTTATTGAAGTGAAGTATTCCATTCATGCTATCTGCTTCCTGACTTCATTTTAGTTGTTGGGTCTTCTAGTTCATTTTGATGTTTGGCAATTATGTATTGGATAATGTATTGGTAATTTTCATTGATAGGTGAGTATGGGCATGTCCATATAATCTTTTTGTTGGGCTAGTAAGCCTTTCTTTTGTACTCTTTCTTTATTTTCACTCTTTGTGAAAAGTTTAATATATATCTGTTTTTTTGTCAAAAAAATAAAAATAAATAAATAATAATAATAATAATAATAATAAAAAAAATGTGATATCCGAAAAGAATTATAGAAAACCCATATAAGAGCATTTGTCAAGTGACGTCGACCAATCATATTCAATTCTAAGTTTTTCATATGTAGTCCTCAGTAAAAAATAATAAAAGGTGGCCTTTACCGTGATTTACCATGACTAGTCAATGGCGTCATAGGCACCGGCTACCCATGAGTTCGTCATGATTTAATTTTTCATGTAAACATAGTGAGTTCGTATGCATTTAATTTTTTTTAACAACGAGATTGGAATCACTGACGGGGATCATAAAAGAAGTTCTCACCACCCGATCATATTTGTTCCACGTGTCAAGATGTTCTATTGGACAACTGTCATAGGACAGGCTCTGCATGTAGTCATCCTTGAGAAACACCCTTTGAACAAATGTTGTAGGACATACTCATACAACGATGCCTCCGGAAGCACCCCCTGAATAAGTGTCATAGGACAGGCTCAGACAGCGATACCTCCAGATGACTCCATAACCAACTCCAAAGCAAATTGCATTAAGAAATCCTCAAGCGAGACTCGAACTCGAGACTTCACGTACATTCAAAAGGACGGTAACCACTCAGTTAAATGGAGATGGTTCCATGTGCTTTCAATTATTTATACCTTATGTTGTAGTGCTTACATATCTTTTATTATGATGGGTAGATATGGGTGATTTATAGTATTTTGTTGTCGATGTGATTCTTATGTGACAGTTAAAAGTTAAAATTTCAATTATGATAAGCAGTGTTCTCATTTATAATTATGCAACATTTTCGTGTACAAAAATGAATTTTTTGTAGTCGGTCATGTTTAAGGATTAAATTCCTTCATAAAATAGTGATTTTTTTTTTTTTTTTTTGTATTAAGTTGTTTTATAGTACTAACGAGTTGGGATTCCCTCGCATTGCGTCGGGAACTGTAGCTAAATTCCATTGAAAAAAGAGGGAAAATAATAGAAGTAAATGACATAATCGAAACGGATAAATTACTAAAGTTTACCAAAAAAAAAAAAAAAGACAAAATAATACTCGTAACAGTTATAATAATATCAACAATAGTAATAGTTATTTTTGATTTGTAATAAATGAATATTTATGTGGTTGTTTCGTAATAAGTGAGAAAGTAACTATTCACTAATTTTTTGTTATCGTTTTCATTTTGTCGAGAGAAGTGGCGCAAATACCCCATTAATAGAGTGAGACTCACGTCAACGATATATACATATATATATATATATATATATATATATATATATATATATATATATATATATATATATATATATATATATATATATATATATATATATATATATAAATTAATAATAATAATAAAAATGAATAGTTATTAAAAAGTGAAAAGTGAAGTGGTTGATTTTAGTAAGTGAAATTTTTTATTGGTAATTTTAGTAAAAGTGAAGTATTGTGGTTAATTTATAAAAAAAAAAAAAAAAAAAAAAAAAAAAATTGTGGAAAATCATAAAAGATGAAAGTTATAATGTGAGTTTGTAAAATGTGTCAATTTATAAAACATGAAAACTTTAGTGTAAATTTGTGTAACATGAAAAGTATATTATTTATAATTTTTGAGTTTTAGAGGTTGATTTATGGTAAAATAAAAATTTTGTGTGTATTTGTAAAAGATTGGACAATAGTATAATTTTTAAAAATGTGTCAATTTTTTAAACGATGAAAACTTTAGTGTAAGTTTGTAAAACATGAGAAGTATACTATTTATTTTCACTATGTCTTTTAGATTATAGGTATAATATATTTGGTTGATTATGTTTTCTTTTTGAAAACGTTTTAATTTCTATGAGTTTTCGTTCTTTTTCACCAAAAAAAATCAAGATACATATTATATCTACATTTTTCATTTTTAAAGTTAGGTGGAGATTTTTCCAATAAAAATTTATCAACATTTCTTTTCTAAAACTACTGAGATAATTTCGTAAGAAATCCAATATTTATCTATGAACTAACGTAACATAATATATACTCGTATATAACACTCCATTCAATTATTCATACAAGGTAATGGCTTTTTTATTGAGCTCATTTTTTACATGAAAGAGACTGAAAATATTACAACGTTAATGATCATGAGCAATAAAGTAGAAAAAGAAGCATGACTGCATAAGTGAGAAAAAACACCATAATTAACTACTTATGAGCAAAGGAGGATGAATATAATATATATAGCAAAATTGATCACCCAAAGGCAGCATAAGATACAAACTCCAAATAAGGGACTTTAAGGCTTGAAGCTGGAGGATCTAAAAACAACCCAACCAAACCAAAATAAAAAATAAAAAAATGGGAGCAAACCATTTTATAGAATTTGCAATAGTTATCATGGGATCTGAAAGTGCTCGTGATTTGTTTCATTTAACTCAATAATCGTCTTTTATCTCAAGCTTAACCCAAATTCCCACTAATAAAATAAGCGAAAATTATATATTTATTTTAATCTTACCAAATACCAATTCTTTTTTTTTTAAACATTATAATTTATAATTCTAATATAATTAATATGTAAATATGTGAATTATAATTATATTGAAATTTGGAACATATAAATTTACTTATTTGAAAACTCTGAAATGTACATTGGTATCGAAATTGGAAACAACAAAACTAAATAACACATGAGTGGTGTATGGGGGAGGTGAGATATAGACAATCATTCTCTTATCCGAGAATAAAGACAAGTCATTTCTCCACTCAGAGTGAAAACACTCTCAAAAGTAGAGAAAGTCATCCCTCTCTATTCAGCAGATAGAGAGATTGTTTCCGAGTGGACCTCCAGCCAATAAGTAGGAAAAAAATTTAAAAATAAAATTGAGACGCCATGAAAATAGTAAAATCAAATTTTCATGAGTTTTAAATCTTGCCTGAAATTTAATTTAGGCTCTAAGAGTCAGTCAAATCGCTAATTAATCGACGTTTGCTGTCGACTCAATAATTAGAGCCATTACTAAAGATTTTTATTCGAGTAGAGACCTGATCATCGTAGCTGCGGTGAAGTAGGCATGTATCAACGTATACGCGTCTAAGTGGCTATACTCGTATGAACATCACATGGAGTAAAAAACAGAACATGTGAAACTTGTTATTATACGTTTACTCGTTTATATCAAACACAAACTTGTCAATATGCTAAAAAGTCATAGAAACCATAATACTAGTACTAGTGACAAATAATAATGTGGTTTTATCGACTTTCTTCAGCTATATACATACAGGCCAAAAGCGAAAATGACATACCAAATAACTAACCCCTAGAAAAACCCTACAATAGTTCCTCATAGCAGGACTATTTATAAACTTATAGTAGAAGCAAGTCTTGTGCTAATTCCTTATAGCCTCAATCAACAAAACCTCTAACGTAAACAGGCTATATATTAAACCAAAAGAGGGGATGCATAAACCTGCATATAATATTATAATCGCCCTCCTCAAGTATGTTCCTCTAAGACCCTCTCCACTGATAATAGTGCATTTCTCACACCAAAAGACAACATGTTGAATCCCACAGAGAATCAAAATTTCGATCCACAGCTACCCAACAACATATGTACCTGTAAATCAGTAATTTCCACTAATAATTAAATGAAAATTTTAAGGATATGATGTGTTCGGGAGATAAAATGAACAACTGGAGGGGATAAAATGATAATGTACCATCAAAGTCAACCAAGCTGAGCTGGAAGGAGTGCCAATTCAATCTCTTGCAGAGTTTTTCCTTTAGTTTCCACCACATTGTTTCTAACAAAGAAAAATCCCACTAAGCAAAAGCTTGCAAAAACTGTGTACAGAATCAATGGCCCAAGTTGCTCCAGCATTCGCAAAAATAGCAAACCGACAAAGAAATTTATAACCTGCAACAAGTGCACAACAAGGATAACCAATTCAACCAAACGCTACTAGGAATATATTGAATGTAATCCACAACTTATGAGGTGGCAAATATCATAGTTTAAGAATTTCAAGTCACATGGTGACATATTTATAAAGAATGTACTTGCCCAATGTACAGCCATGCAGATTGCCATTGCCTTAGCTCTAATTCTGCCTGGGAATATTTCTGACAAGAGAAGCCCAGGTACCGGCCCCACACCCATGGCAAAAGACAACACAAACCTGCATTTTGGAAACCAAAAACAATATATATTTAGTCATAAATCTATGCATTCGTCCAATATGCCATATCTAAACTATTGCAAGCACGTGTTCCTGTTATTATAATTTATTATTCTTGTTATTTCATTTCCATTAACTGTATATACCTATACGATGTAATGCCCTTCCGTTTGAGAAATGTATACTCATCCGACTACCATCAGTTGCCACTATTAAGGTTGCAAAAATCGCTACTCGGGGGTGTACTCGGTCGGTACTTTTAAAAGAGTAAACGGCAACTCGTGGAGTAATCGGATGATGACCAAGGTTGACTTATTTTGACCAATCTTTAAAGTAATCCCAAGTTTACTTTGGGTTCCCTTTCGGGCTATAGTGTGACTAATCTCGAGGCGCGACAAACTGCTTTGCATGCTGCCCGGAGTCGTGCGTGGTGTACCTCCGTGGCAATGAGGGGTAGTAATCCCGAGTTTTGGTGGAGTTATCCCAAGTAATTCTCGTTCACCAAGGGTTGACCAAGTTTCGACGGAGTATTCGGGAGTTTTTTCCGAGTTCTGCAACCCCGGCCACTAAATGAGTTGAGTTTTGATAAACCATTAGCACTATTGACCCAATCCTATTTTGGCTTTATTATTCAGGATCCATATGATATTGGATCTTTTTTGTAGTGAATAGAAATTTAGAAATGAAGTAATGAAGTAAAGTTGATAACTACTCACAAAAGCACACCACCAACAGAAAGGTACACCATTATAAACTCTGATACTACTGAACTTCCAGCAGCTGCTTGCATGGTCATTGACAATGACTGAAATCAAACGCAATGAGAATAAAATAAACAGGATCATGGTTCACACATTGATACAAAGCTAAAATCATGAATCACAAATTGTACTCGAGTTGTTTTGATATATACCATGCCCATGAAACTTCCAAGAAGGAGACCCTTCCTTCCCAATTTATCCATTAAAATCATAGCAAATACTGAACCTGTATAAGATTAAAATAAAATATCATTACATTGTTAAGCAACAGCCTTGCGATGAAAGAACACAGTAGTACAACTTAATGCCAAATTACCTAACAAGTTCACTACTCCAACAGACATGTTTGCAATATCTGATGGTACTCCAGCACTCTTGAAGACAGTTGAAGAGAAATAAAACACAGCGTTGATGCCAGATAATTGTTGCAAAGCAAGAAGCGCAGACCCAATGAAAACCACTAGAAAACCACAGCCTTAGATAACAAGAAACGTCTAACAATTACAGATAATATTGTTGATATAGTTGTACCTCTGAAATGTCGTCCATAAAACAAATCGGAAAGCTTTACTCCGTCTACTTCGTCCCCTCTGTCTGACTTGGATAATTCTGCCATTGAAGATTTGACGTGTAATGCTCCTAGAAGCTTCCCAAACTCTGCTTCAGCTTCAGCACTTCTTCCTCTCTATATTAGGTCAGCAAACAAAATTTATAAAATAAATAAATAAATAATGTAACTAATTATGTGAAAGTATGATTCGATAGCAATCAAACAGAAGCAGACCATCAAGATCAAAATACACATCTTAAGTACTATTTATAGCTTAAGGAAACCTTTCAAGACAGAGAAGTACATGTAAAAAGATATTTATATGAATATTGAGCGATGAGTAATGCTTACCTTAAAAAGCCAATGAGGACTTTCTGCACAAAATTCCATCAGGAGAGCAAGCAAGGCTGCTGGAACAGTGGATACCCAAAAGCACACACGCCACCTAATTCATTAATCAAGAAAAGATAACTAAAGATCCAATCGAGCATGCTCACAATGGTAACATAAGTATCAAGTAATCATCAACATGCAACACATGTATGTATAATGCTCCCTACCAACGAGGAACATCTTTAGCTGGTATCCCAATGATGAAAGAAGCTATAAGTCCAAGACATGTTGCAATCTGAGTGAAGCTCCCATAAGTGCCTCGCACAAAAGCTGGTGAAACCTAACTTTTTATTATAATATGTCAGGAAAAATAAAAAGACAACACAGAATGCCAATGGTAAAAGGTAATTCAAGTAGCAAATGAAAGCGTCTGAGAATTTTATTAAGTCAAATACCTCCGTAATATAAAGAGCTGCAACAGGAGGGCTAACGCCCATTGCGGTTCCAACAAGAAACCTTCCAAAAAGCATACCTCCAAGACCATCTGCTGTTGCACTGCAAAATAATAGTTTAAACATATTTAGGAACCAACCCGAGGATGCCACCAAAAAACTGATGTGATCAGTTTCAGATTATACATCTTTTTGTAAGTATTCAAGTAGTATTTTAAAGACCAAACAAGTACATCATATACCACACCACCAAATTTAGCTTAAAGAATAAAAATATCCTTTGTAAAATGCCCCATTTTGAACCGCTTTCGTGGCCCAATGGTTCAACCCCAATACCATGAGTCACGGTTGGAGGTCAGGGGTTCGATCCCTGGCTCCGTAAAAAAGTCCGTGAGGGAGGTTTTATCGTCCCGTACGCAGGAATTCGACCCAATCCACATGCCCGCATGGATTGATGGATCAGGTCCCTGTTATGAGGTGGTTTCTGCCCGGAAACGCGTGTGTGCGTGAAAAATGATCAACAATGTGAGCTATTACATTAAAATTCTGGTATAATTCTCCTATTGATTTATTGTTGTCCAAAACCCAAAAAGTTCAATGGAGAAGCTAGTACATGCAACTAAAGTCAGGCACATTTCAACAGAAATAAACACTTAAAAACATAAATAATATGTACACCTCACTGAAGCACCAATTATCAGTGGTATTGCACAACATTGGAATGACCTTCGACGTCCAATCCCATCTGCAATCCAGCCACTGACTGTAGACCCAATAAAAGCACCACCTAAGCATGTACTCACCACCAATCCTTCATTTCACAAATTATAAAGTCAAATAAGAGGAAAACACTAGGCTTACACATAGATGCATGTAAAGTTCATTTTCTATCATACCTTCAGCCATTGTATCCCCATGAAAACCAAGGTCATTCGAAATACTCTCTAGTGTGTCATTAACCACCCTGGATTAAAGATAGATATTGATGATTGATGAAGATATAAGCTCAATTTGCCAACAATATGTTGAACTACAATAGTTAAAGTTATAACAAGTAATATTTACCCAAGGTGGTAGCCAAATAAGAATGATGCAAGAGCTGCAACGATGACATGTGGCAATGAACGAATCCAAGGTGGATTTCCAGAACCTTTCCCAATATCAATCTGCACATGATCTGGATTCCTTCCAGCAAACAGTAAATTTAGTATTCATCTAAATAACAGGTGTACTCGATAAAAGAAAGGTTCCGAGAAGGCGAAAATAATATGCACTCAAATTCTGTAAGATCTTGACCTCATTCAACAATCAACAATACGGTTGTACGACATAAAATATACAAAATATATGATAAATTAGAGATATATCATCCAAATTACAGTGTTTGGATGCATAAGTCAAAGTCAAAATTACCACCTAAACCATCTTCTCTGTCTTGCGTATTCAGACGATCTTTAGAAGACGCACGCTTGTATGTAGTGTGGATATGCTCCCTTTGACGCCCTCTCATATTCAAGTACAATGAAAAAATTCACAACAGAACCTGCCACCAACAAACCATCACAATTACCAATCGATTACATATCAAATCATCAACCATTCATCATACCACATCATAAATATTATTTCTCACATAATGTGAATCAGATACAATACAATTTACACAAATTACCAAAATCATAACAATATACACTCTGAAAGTCGAATTATCAACCATCCAGGCTTAGCTTGGATGGCCACCAGGGCTCCCTGTGAAGCGGGAGGTCACGGGTTCGAATCGTGCCATAGGCAGACGAACTTAATAGTGGCACAGACAAGAGGGTGCTTTTCCTGGCACAGGTGATACCTGGGTTGCCTGCTGCCCCAAGGTTTACGCGCTGCGCGGAGGCCAATGTGCCTATTCGTAGTAGTGGTTCCTCGGTTACCAAAAAAAAAAAAAAAAAAAAAAAAAAGTCGAATTATCTGTCTAAATAATCACATTAATACAAATCAATTGCATTATCGTCAAACAAAATACAAATCAATTGCACTATCATCAAACAACTATAACCGCAAATGAAATCGACTATGCACATGTGTAATTGTGTAAATATCTGTTACAACAGATCGACAATATATAAATAAATACAAACTAATATACACACATATGTATATTTTATACTCCATATATAACAGATTTGGTTAACAGAGAGTGAATTATAAAGCATATGAAACTGCGTTTGACGGAATATAATCAAATAAACCTAATCGTATAATTCTGCATGCACGTGCGCAATACTCGCGAATACGGAAATGAAATAACAGTGACTGAAATGCATTACCGGAATGAATTAACATGCGCCGATTGTGGAATAGTGACAGTGGATCTATATGTGAAAAGTGAGAAGTGAAAAGGAAGGAATTATAAAGTGGAGGGTGATAACGTGCGCCGTGTGAAATGAGGAGTTAACTTTAGGCGTCCGTACAAATGAAGGAAGCTTAAATGAGAATGAGCAGAAGAGCGACACTTGTACCCTCACGATCTTAAACTAGATCTGGTTGGTCTGGTGGTTACTTTTTTTTTTTTTTTTTTTTGCAAAATAACAAATACTTTTATAAATATCGAGATACAAAAGGTACTCCACAAAAAGGCTCGATACTGTTTCATTATTTTATTTATTTATTATTACTATTTATGAATTTATTTATTATTTATTATGTTATATTTTATTCATGATTTACTTTCATGAATTTATTTATTTATTTACTTATTTATTACTATTTATGAATTATTTATTTACTTATTTTCATTATTTATTTATTTATTTATTTATTACTATTTATGAATTTATTTATTATTTTATTTATTTATTACTATCTATGAATTTATTTACTATTTTATTTATTTATTACTATTTATGAATTTATTTATTTATTACTACTTTTTACAAAAGTAAATCATGAATGAAATATAAAATAATAAATAATAAATAATGAAAATATAATATAGATATCTTACTCATCAACTAATTTAGTGACCCGTTAATTCACGGTTTGATAGGAATAAATATAGAAAGAATAATTCAAGAATGGTTATTCGAAAACAATTATTATTTTAAGATTATAAAAGTGACATGATAACTTAATACTGTACAAAGCTTGGTAATATTTGTAGCATTTTCTAGTAAATTTTTGGTCAAGATTTATACCACTAACACATATAAGTACGGAACAATTTGCATGAAACAACTCTCTATACATAAGTGATGGGTAGAAGCATGGGCGGAAATAGATAGGAATCGAGGAGGGTGACCGTCCCAGTAGATTTGATATTTTCAGATTTAAAATTTTCATATTTTTTCTCAAAATCTTCATAATTTGCCCCAAAAAATTACAGTTAGTGTGAACATTTTTAAAAAAAAATTCCCTGGTAATTTTTTTTTTTTTTGAATCCGCCATTATAATAACTTAGAAGTTAAGCTTATATATATTTTGTAATACATGATACTTCACGTTGTTTCCACCCACAACGAATCCCAACATGACAGCAAAACCTTCAAGTGATGTATCATCAAACTCGTTGATCTCATCACACTGTATGAAAGATGAATACTTATTCTTGTTAAAGCACTTACTTAAAAAACACAACCGAGTATATGCTACTTAGAAGGAGCAATAATTTATCTAAACTTCAAAACACACGCAGACACAAATTCTAATACTAAATGGTTCAACTCAAATATACAAATAAAGATCTCGTGAGTTTAATGTACAGAGTATTACTGCACAAATCAATACATGACAACAACACCTACAAAGCAATGTCTGTGGGTACCAATTTAGCATATACCAATTGAAATACACTTAGGCTCCGTTTGGCTCGCGGAATTCCAAAGGAAATTTGATGAAATTGGAATTGAATTCCTTAGACCGCTCCGTTTGGTTGACATAATTTGGAAGGAATTATATTCCTTGGAATCTTGAGATTCCTTCATCTATGGAATGTTCATTCCTTCAAGATGTTGATGGATTTGAATTCCTTTCAACATTGAATTTTTCGGGTCGCGACTCTAAAACGCCTTTTTGGTTCGGCGCGCGGTTTCGGGGCGCGGTTTCAGGGAGCGTTTTCGACGCACATTTTTGGGTCGCGTTTTCGGTCCGCGTTTTCGCGTCGCGTTTTCGGTCCGCATTTTCGGGTCGCGTTTTTATGCCGCGTTTCGTGGCGCGTTTCGTATAACGACCCGTCCTAATTCATCTGGACGAATACATTACATCTGGTTACATCGCGAGGTACTTGACCTCTATATGATACATTTTACAAACATTGCATTCATTTTTAAAAGACAAACTTTCATTTCATCGAAAGTTGACAGGCATGCATACCATTTCATAATATATCTAAACTATAAATGACTTGATAATATTCTTGATGAACTCAATGACTCGAATGCAACGTCTTTTGAAATATGTCATGAATGACTCCAAATAATATCTCTAAGATGAGCAAATGCACAGCGGAAGATTTCTTTCATACCTGAGAATAAACGTGCTTTCAAGTGTCAACCAAAAGGTTGGTGAGTTCATTAGTTTATCATAATCAATCATTTCCATAATTTTAATAGACCACAAGATTTCATTTAATCAATAATCATACACTCGTAAGTGTTTAAAATTCATTCATAAGGATTGAACACTGGTAACCGACATTAACAAAATGCATCTAGAATATCCCCATATATAAATATCGAAGTACTAAAGCAGTTCAAATTCTCTGACTGGGGCGTGTCAAAGCCCATAGATCTATCTTTAGGATTCGCGTCAATTGGTGGCAATTATAATAAACACCAATTCTTAGGCTACCAAGTTCAACAAGGGTGATATCCGGTATAACAATTCAACCATAGAATGTAGTTTTTAATTACTTGTGTCTATTTCGTCAAACATTTATAAAAGCAGCGCATGTATTCTCAGTCCCAAAATATATATTGCAAAAGCATTTAAAAATGGAGTAAATGAAACTCACGATACGATATTTTGTAGTAAAAATATGCATACGACGGAACTGAACAATGCAAGGTTGATCTCGGATTCACGAACCTATATATATATATATATATATATATATATATATATATATATATATATATATATATATATATATATATATATATATATATATATATATATTAACATACATACTTGTAATCGAACAAATTTATATCTATATAAATTTATTAGTTATATCATTTTTATTAATAATTTATATGTTTTCTATATTCATTTTATATATTAATGATTCTATTAATGATAATAACAATGATAGTTTTAATAATAAAGGTAATCTTTTTTTAAAAATGTAGATTTTAATGAAAATGATAATTTTTATACTTTTAATAATAAGAATGATAATAATAATAGTAATAATAATAATGACTATAATATCTATAATAATAATGTTTTTACTAATAATGATAATAATAATGATATTAATAATAATAATACTTATAATAATAATAATAATAATAACTCTCGGCCCAATTTTAAATCCCATAATGTACACTAGCCTACTTAGCATTTAATGGCCCAATGAAAAAAAAATAATACACGGCCAAGTTGCAATAACATAAGTGAAAGGACCCGTTCATATACATTATAAACGATTCTCAATAGTTGATTACATCGCGAGGTATTTGACCTCTATATGATACATTTTTCAGACATTACATTCGTTTTTAAATGATAAACTCTCTTTACATCGAAAATTGACAGGCATGCATACCATTTCATAAGATTCAACTATAAATGACCTAATCTGTCATTTACTTAATAATAATCTCTATTGAACTCAACGACTTGAATGCAACGTCTTTTGAAATATGCCATGAATGACTCCAAGTAATATCTTTAAAATGAGCAAATGCACAGCGGAAGATTTCTTTATTACCTGAGAATAAACATGCTTTAAAGTGTCAACCAAAAGGTTGGTGAATTCATTAGTTTAACATAATCGATCATTTTCATCATTTTAATAGACCACAAGAATTTCATTTCCAGTTCTCATAAATATACGTCCCATGCATAGAGACAAAATTATCATTCATATGGATTGAACACCTGGTAACCGACATTAACAAGGTGCATTTAAGAATATCCCCTATCATTCCGGGATCCTCCTTCGGACATGATATAAATTTCGAAGTACTAAAGCATCCGGTACTTTGGATGGGGCTTGTTGGGCCCAATAGATCTATCTTTAGGATTCGCGTCAATTAGGGTGTCTGTTCCCTAATTCTTAGATTACCAGACTTAATAAAAAGGGGCATATTCGATTTCGATAATTCAACCATATAATGTAGTTTCGATTACTTGTGTCTATTTCGTAAAACATTTATAAAAATTGCGTATGTATTCTCAGCCCAAAAATATAAAGGGTAAAAAGGCAAATGAAACTCACCATACTGTATTTCGTAGTAAAAATACATATAACATCATTGGACAAGTGCAAGGTTGGCCTCGGATTCACGAACCTAAATTAATTATATATATTTATACGTTGATCAATATTTGTCTAACAAATTAAGTCAGGTCATAGTGTACCACAATCCTAATGCTCGAGACTAATATGCAAAAGTCAACAAAAATCAAGTTGACTCAAAATGATTTCCATAATTATAATATATTTTAAATATCGTCGTTTTATATTTTTAAATATTTTTAAAAGATTTAATATAGTAAATAATACAATTCATTTATTAATAAATAAAATTTCATATTAAAATTTATATACTAAAATATACTTCTATATATATTAAATAATAAAATTTATAGAGTTCATTTAATATCATAAAGATAATATTTATTAAAGTAATTTATTACACGTAGTAAAATATGTTTGTATCACATATTTATTTGATAAAATAATATCTATAATGATAGTAAGTAAAAGTTGTATTATTTTGTAATAATGATTATTATTATAAAAATATCAATATTTATAATTTCTAAGATGACATTATGATAAAACGATAATTCTTATTATGATAACTTTAATATTTATGATACTTTTTAATATTATCTTTAAAAATAATAATTCTATTTAAAATGATAATAATAATGATATTTTATAGTAACAATGACATTTCTATTAAAATGATAATTTTTGTTAAAATGATAGTTTTAATACTAACGATACTTTTAATAATAATAGTAATGATAAAAATAATAAGAACGATAATTTTATCTAAATCAATATCTTATAATATTTTAATTTCATCATGATATTCTTACTCATTATTTCCAAATCGTTTCGTTTAATAGCTTTTAATCGTCTTTTATATCGCGTTCATTTTAATGATAATAATAGTATTCTTAATAGTTAAGTGTTACTAATATTAATTTTAATAATATTAATGATGATAAGTATTAGAATAATATTAATGATAATACTAATAACTATTTTAATGATAACAATAATAATAATACTAATTACAATCTTAACGATAGTAATAATAATAAGAATAACAATTCTTAATGATAATACTTTTTATTGATAATAATAATAATAATAATAATAATAATAATAATAATAATAATAATAATAATAATAATAATAATAATAATAATAATAATTAGATAATAAAATAAAACGACGATAATAATGACGATAATAATAATCATTTTTAATAATAATACAAAAATTCAGTTGACAATAACTTCTAATTCATTCATCGAATTCATTCGATATCTAAATGAAAAGTTCTTAATTTTTCGTTAGTTTTCCAACGACATGCATATCTTATACCTTATCTCAACCGTAGGTGTAACTAATTCAAGATTCAACATAACCTATCTAAGGGCAATATCAAAAATACAAGCATGCATAATCCTATATACTCGAGCACTAGTCAGGGATACACTATTAATAAATAAAAGTTAAGTTGTAAGTGCTCACGTATCAATATTGAGATTCAATATTGCAGGAAAGTACGTAGACGCAACGGAGACAATAAACACTAGGTTGACCTCACGAGCATACCCATGATCCATACCCATAACCTCCATAGCTATAACTCATAATTTCCTTAGCTTTATCCCGCTCAAAACCCATTTTTTTTAAAGTGTCACGCTCATGACCTCGTTGTAGTATTTTATGTAAAATACTAATACTACTACTAATAATACCTCTTAATAATAATAATATTATTAAATTTAATAATAATAATAATAATAATAATAATAATAATATAAATAAATATTATTCGGAGTAGTGATATCGATGGATATATGAATATGAATGAAATAGATTCACGATGCGTTCGAGTTTTATAGTTAGACTTTGGGACCCATTACCACCAAAATTTCAAAGTGATGAAAAAAATATCCGCAAATTGCGCATAAATTTTTGGATGTGAAACTCACATTTCATATATAGATTTTATATTTTATAATATATTTAATTTATATAATTAATTAAATATTATATTATATTTACATTCATGGTAAAAATATAATTTTTACTAAAATGACTCGTACGTTGTCACTCGACTCATGTACCACTTTCGGTTTTTCGAGCGCACTTTCGTACGTGTAGAAAACTAGCCTTTTTCATTACGCGACGTGTACCTTTTTAAATAATTTAACTTACTCATCAATAATGTACTTTATGAAAAGTGTGACTTATATAATTGAGTGTTGTGGTCATTTACTTCTATAAATCAGTGGCTCGTTGTTTATCAAAATATTTTATTTTAAATCAGGACGTTTTATGACTAAGTTATATTTATATTTTCATTTCGAAATATAAATTTGAACTATTTACTTAATATAGTTTTTCAAAACTAATATCATTCAAAACTTATATATTTAGAAATCGTTTAAATATTAAAAATTACTATTTCGTAACATTTGTATTTTTAAAGTTTTAAAATTAATATAGTTCATTTATCTACAAACGTTCATAAAACGTTTTAATAACCAAATTATTTTATTTTCAAAAATTATTTTATTACAAAGGTTATAATAGTAGAAGTTGTTTATGTCATAAGACGTTTTTAATAATAAAAGTCTATTATATCGAAAAGGCATTTTCATTAAAGAAAGTACAATTATATATGAATCATATCAGGTTTCAGGGTTTTTAAGTTTCCATTTTTAATCATGACTCGTAGGATTAAGTCTAAAGGAAAATCAAACGTAAGGAATCATCTTAATGTAAAATGTCGATCTATTTAACTTGTCAATATTTATTTTCTAATTTATCTATATTCCCTAATTTCACTTTCACAATACATAATAGGAAAGTTAATTAATATATCTTTTCAAAAGTCATGGGGCAATTATTGTAAGGCATGTAGTGGAATTTATCAGGAACTTCCACTAATCTGGCTAGCTCTCGCTACTGGACACTTTGTCCTTACTCGAAGATTACTTTACCATTTATTCCGAATATCATTAAAAAGAAATGATTTCTCAATTCAATGTGGACCTCATAACAGAGACTCGTAATCATAGCTCAGTGTATCTGATAATTCAATCATATGTTATTATCTTTTAATTCCGTCAATAAGTATATTGAATAAATATCAAAACATACACGTTTATGTAAAGTATTGTACATCTAATACTTTGTTAACGTTTTTCATTACTATAACTATATATTATATATGTAACTATATACACATAAATGTTCGTGAATCATCGAGCATGGTCAAAGGGTATTTGATTACAGGAATATAAATTTCAAAACTTTTGAGACTCAATATTACAGATTTTTGCTTATCGTGTCGGAAACATATCAAGATTAGGTTTAAATTTGATCGGAAATTTCCGGGTCATCACAGTACCTACCCGTTAAAGAAATTTTGTCCCGAAATTTGATCGTGGTCGTCATGGCTAGCTATAAAAAATGTTTTCATGACAATATGAGTTGATAATAGAGTTTTATCATCATTGAGTAATATAGACAAAACAATTCGATTATGCGATGAGTATAAGTGAAGCTATCGCAAGAAAGTGAAATGTGTAACGTATATTCATTTTAACCGATGAAGTAATTATGATTTGGTTTCCGAAATTTAAGGGATTTAAAGAAAATCTTCATAATAAGATTTGGTTCTTCGGCGATTAAGAAAATCAGTATCTCTTTTGATTTAATGCGATAATCTGTTTCGATTGTTATGTCGGATATTTCACTATAAATCCACTGTCTTCGTTTCCTTATTCTCGCATCTCCCACCTTCCATATCCTCTTCTTTAATTCATATTTTCAAAACAATCACCAGTATGCTCCATCCAGTTCTTATTTTTAATATATTCCTAATCTTCATATCCGTCATCCTTCTTTTTCATCTTCCTCCGGAAGAATCTATTTACTTTTATTATACCCTTGGTTTTATAGTGTTTCTAGTTCTCCCGTGTCTTTATGTTGCTATATGCATCGACATCTACGGTTTATAATTTCTGGGTGGTTGTTAGATTTTATATCTTCCCTTATACTTCGATGTCCCTGCTTCTGTCTTTTATAATCAGTGTCATCCACAGTTAATGCTCTCTTCTATTTGTTGCGATCTATACCCTAATTTATGTTTCGGAGCTTTGTCCTTTCGTTTCTTCTTCTTGCGATTAAGCATCTCTTGTAATGGTCCGGAATTCACATATATGGATTTCGGTATGAGCGTTGTTAATGTTTTAAGAAGGAAATCGTAATGGCGCGATTTTGATTTGTTAAATTACCAGAATACCCTGGAAAAGACTGAATCATCAAGAAAAAATATTTTCTTGATATGTTTAGAGATTAGATAGAATGTAACAGTCGTGTAAATGGTACGTGATGGCGGTATGTTCTGTGAATCATCATGTTTCATTAGAAACTCAGCATGACTTACTGTAATATAATCACGTTGATCAAGTGTCATTATATTATACTAACTCATGCTTCAGTTCTCAACACTACTTCAAAAACACTCATATTTTAAAATTTGAATTTTTCAGAATCTAGAAACTAACACAGTTTCTTTTATGTTGTAACGCAGATATTACGGAGAGATAAATGATCTCAGATAAGAATAGTTGTAAAAATATCTCCAGAAATATGGAGGATATTTATAATGGGAGATACGAAGATATCTTATAATATTTAAGATAAGATGATGATGAAGAATATTTGTCTGTGAAGGTTTAGAATAAGAAGTAATATGTTTGCTAACAATTTTTAGCAGACACTTAATCATTTGGATCCTTTGAAGGCAGATTCAGTCTCTGTGATTTGTCCTCTGCTTCCTTCATACTTTGCTCAATCCGTTTTTCAGTACCAAATCCTTTCTTTTTCTGAGCTTTACCAACACACTATCTTTTATCATCAAACTTTTGGCCGTTTAGACCATCTATCATTTTTATGTTTCCTCTGCATTTAATGCTACGATATCTGAATCACCGGTTATCAATCCGAGGTGGGTTCAGAAGAATTGTGTTTTAGATGATTAAACGCTGATGGTAATATGGTGGAATATGAAAAGTTCCCCAGTAACAATGGCGAACGGGCAACGTATCTATCGAGGTTATAATAAGACTAGTCCGACTGAAAAGTCGAAGTTCACTTGCTGGAGCTGTGACAAAATTGGCTACTTTGAAAGGAATCGTAAAGTTGTTTTTGCTAATAAATGATAAAGGATCAAACGTGGTTACATGTTAAACTATAATCTTGGTTACAAGAGTTTTTCAGGTACAAAACTTCGGGTAACGTGTGGTTGGATCATCATCTCGATTATTCATTATTTGAAGTGTCTTTCGAAATTTTGAAGGGTTTTAAATGCAGATTGTCATAGTCAATATCCAAATGATGAAATCGTCCTGAATCTCGAATGATTTTCCATATACTTCTGAGTCTTACGAATAAAAGTGATTTTCTATTACAGTTTTTAATTCAAAGTATGACTTTGATAGATGTAAGAATTCTAAGAGTGATGTCTTCTGTTAAATCTTGACTTGGATTTTGATTTGTCAAAATCAGAATATGTAATCAAATTTGGATAAGAATAGTAGTTTTGATTTTTATGAAAGAATGTATATTGTTGTGAAAGTAGTGAATACATTTGGGGATTGCTGAATCAGATTCATATTAATTGTGAATTTTAAATATCTCTCGGGTATTACCTACCCGTAAAAAAAAAAAATTTCACAGTTAATATTTTGAACAAGAATTTTTCATTACAGTCTTTATGAAAATATATGTGAGTATATTTTCTTCAGATGTAATACAGATTTAATGAGTTAATATCATATTAAGCTCATTTGATTTTTTGACTTGGATTAGAAATGGATAATCTTTGAATCATTAGAAATTACATAATCTTCGCGAAGTATTTCCCTAATGGAAATCATACTTCCTTATTTATTCATATTGATATTCCTTGGTGAAGGATGTTGATGCTCGTGGAAATTCTTACGAACTTCGCAAGGTACGAATGATGTTCTTTGAAAGTTTTGAGTACATCGATGATGACAGTGTAAAATTAAGCATGTGTTTAAATAATACACTTGGTTCATTATGAAATGAAATTCATTGAATTGAATTAGATATTGCAGTTAACGATGGTTAAGTTGTTAACGGAGAATGTACCTCATAGCATATTAGTAATATGAATTTAACCGAGTAATATCTACCCTTTTTCAATTCATACATAATAGCTTAGTACGAAAAGGGTGCATTATAACTTCAAGATTCATATATATATAAAATACATATATATATTCTTCATAAAGAAATAATGAATTAATACTTCATCACTCGTGGATATAATAGGCGCGTTGTATGATTCGTAATAATTTCCACAGTGATTCTTGAACTGGCAAAGCTTGTGATGTTAGAGGTGCTGACGATTTTAATGATGTTGACAGCACGGACTGCGTTGGTGAGGCTATGGGTACTGCTGATGCTGTTGGTAAAACAAGTCTAGCTTGTAAACCGCGCACCATTCTTGTCAGGGTTTCGATTCTTCTTTCTATCATCTCTGTCCACTCATCTGATTTATAGTTAAGGCTGAAATAGATAATCTCTAAGATTTTAGAGATTACATAATCACCGCATGATGTTTCTTTGATGAAGTTATGAATCAATACTTCATCGTTTGTTGGTATTGGTACTCTTTAGTAGCTGTGGTTTGTGTGACGTTGATATCCGATGTACAAATTGGGATATTGAGGCGTGTGATGCGGATGTGATTGTTGGTGGTGGTAATGATACTGTTGGTGTTAATAATGGTGGTTGCTGTTGATACCGGTGATGCTGTTGGTGCTTATGGTATTGAGGCTTGCGATGTGGATGTTACTGGCGGTACTAGTTATGCCGCTGGTGCTGCTGATGATGTTTGTAACCTTCGCACCGTATTTTCTAAACCCACCACCCGTGCACGAAGCTCGTTGACTTCTTCTATCACACCGGGGTGATTGTCGGTTCGAAAGAGTGGATAAATATAATCTAGAATTTGGTGTAGTATATAATCGTGACGAGATACTCTGGAAATGAGAGAGAAAATAGTGTTTCGGACAGGTTCGCCGGTAAGTGCTTCAGGTTCTTCGTCAAGAGGGCAATGTGGTGGATGGAAGGGATCACCTTCTTCTTGTCTCCAATGATTGAGGAGGCTACGAACCCATCCCCAATTCATCCAAAATAGATGATGGCTGATTGGTTGATCCATTCAGGTCACACTGCTTTCAGAGCTTGAATGGGATTCCATTTCGGAATCCGAGTGACTTGAACTGATGACGAATTCCATTTAGTACGATTGGATAAAGGATTTTTTTTCCGATATGAAATGATTTTGGCTAACGGATGGTATTCTAATTACATAGAATATCCATATATATAGAACAAAAGGTTTCGTAAATTACGGAGGAATTTACGGTATATATCAGGCAACGTTTACAGTAATAGATACGATAAGATATGATTTAGCAGATACGCTAAGATATGAATTTTTGTCTATACACTATTCATGCAATCAATGCAGCAAGACGTGTCTAGACTAAGCAGGAAATTTTCTAAGGGTGATAAGCAGATGATTTCCGAGTAGACATGATAAGCAAAACTTTTGACATGTAGACACGGTCGAAGTCCAGACTCACTAATGTATCCTAACGACTTATCAGTTAGACACACTAATGCAGACCTGGTTCGCTAAGACCACCGCTCTGATACCAACTGAAAGGACCCGTTCATATACATTATAAACGATTCTCAATAGTTGATTACATCGCGAGGTATTTGACCTCTATATGATACATTTTTCAGACATTACATTCGATTTTAAATGATAAACTCTCTTTACATCGAAAATTGACAGGCATGCATACCATTTCATAAGATTCAACTATAAATGACCTAATCTGTCATTTACTTAATAATAATCTCTATTGAACTCAACGACTTGAATGCAACGTCTTTTGAAATATGCCATGAATGACTCCAAGTAATATCTTTAAAATGAGCAAATGCACAGCGGAAGATTTCTTTATTACCTGAGAATAAACATGCTTTAAAGTGTCAACCAAAAGGTTGGTGAATTCATTAGTTTAACATAATCGATCATTTTCATCATTTTAATAGACCACAAGAATTTCATTTCCAGTTCTCATAAATATACGTCCCATGCATAGAGACAAAATTATCATTCATATGGATTGAACACCTGGTAACCGACATTAACAAGGTGCATTTAAGAATATCCCCTATCATTCCGGGATCCTCCTTCGGACATGATATAAATTTCGAAGTACTAAAGCATCCGGTACTTTGGATGGGGCTTGTTGGGCCCAATAGATCTATCTTTAGGATTCGCGTCAATTAGGGTGTCTGTTCCCTAATTCTTAGATTACCAGACTTAATAAAAAGGGGCATATTCGATTTCGATAATTCAACCATATAATGTAGTTTCGATTACTTGTGTCTATTTCGTAAAACATTTATAAAAATTGCGTATGTATTCTCAGCCCAAAAATATAAAGGGTAAAAAGGCAAATGAAACTCACCATACTGTATTTCGTAGTAAAAATACATATAACATCATTGGACAAGTGCAAGGTTGGCCTCGGATTCACGAACCTAAATTAATTATATATATTTATACGTTGATCAATATTTGTCTAACAAATTAAGTCAGGTCATAGTGTACCACAATCCTAATGCTCGAGACTAATATGCAAAAGTCAACAAAAATCAAGTTGACTCAAAATGATTTCCATAATTATAATATATTTTAAATATCGTCGTTTTATATTTTTAAATATTTTTAAAAGATTTAATATAGTAAATAATACAATTCATTTATTAATAAATAAAATTTCATATTAAAATTTATATACTAAAATATACTTCTATATATATTAAATAATAAAATTTATAGAGTTCATTTAATATCATAAAGATAATATTTATTAAAGTAATTTATTACACGTAGTAAAATATGTTTGTATCACATATTTATTTGATAAAATAATATCTATAATGATAGTAAGTAAAAGTTGTATTATTTTGTAATAATAATTATTATTATAAAAATATCAATATTTATAATTTCTAAGATGACATTATGATAAAACGATAATTCTTATTATGATAACTTTAATATTTATGATACTTTTTAATATTATCTTTAAAAATAATAATTCTATTTAAAATGATAATAATAATGATATTTTATAGTAACAATGACATTTCTATTAAAATGATAATTTTTGTTAAAATGATAGTTTTAATACTAACGATACTTTTAATAATAATAGTAATGATAAAAATAATAAGAACGATAATTTTATCTAAATCAATATCTTATAATATTTTAATTTCATCATGATATTCTTACTCATTATTTCCAAATCGTTTCGTTTAATAGCTTTTAATCGTCTTTTATATCGCGTTCATTTTAATGATAATAATAGTATTCTTAATAGTTAAGTGTTACTAATATTAATTTTAATAATATTAATGATGATAAGTATTAGAATAATATTAATGATAATACTAATAACTATTTTAATGATAACAATAATAATAATACTAATTACAATCTTAACGATAGTAATAATAATAAGAATAACAATTCTTAATGATAATACTTTTTATTGATAATAATAATAATAATAATAATAATAATAATAATAATTAGATAATAAAATAAAACGACGATAATAATGACGATAATAATAATCATTTTTAATAATAATACAAAAATTCAGTTGACAATAACTTCTAATTCATTCATCGAATTCATTCGATATCTAAATGAAAAGTTCTTAATTTTTCGTTAGTTTTCCAACGACATGCATATCTTATACCTTATCTCAACCGTAGGTGTAACTAATTCAAGATTCAACATAACCTATCTAAGGGCAATATCAAAAATACAAGCATGCATAATCCTATATACTCGAGCACTAGTCAGGGATACACTATTAATAAATAAAAGTTAAGTTGTAAGTGCTCACGTATCAATATTGAGATTCAATATTGCAGGAAAGTACGTAGACGCAACGGAGACAATAAACACTAGGTTGACCTCACGAGCATACCCATGATCCATACCCATAACCTCCATAGCTATAACTCATAATTTCCTTAGCTTTATCCCGCTCAAAACCCATTTTTTTTAAAGTGTCACGCTCATGACCTCGTTGTAGTATTTTATGTAAAATACTAATACTACTACTAATAATACCTCTTAATAATAATAATATTATTAAATTTAATAATAATAATAATAATAATAATAATATAAATAAATATTATTCGGAGTAGTGATATCGATGGATATATGAATATGAATGAAATAGATTCACGATGCGTTCGAGTTTTATAGTTAGACTTTGGGACCCATTACCACCAAAATTTCAAAGTGATGAAAAAAATATCCGCAAATTGCGCATAAATTTTTGGATGTGAAACTCACATTTCATATATAGATTTTATATTTTATAATATATTTAATTTATATAATTAATTAAATATTATATTATATTTACATTCATGGTAAAAATATAATTTTTACTAAAATGACTCGTACGTTGTCACTAGACTCATGTACCACTTTCGGTTTTTCGAGCGCACTTTCGTACGTGTAGAAAACTAGCCTTTTTCATTACGCGACGTGTACCTTTTTAAATAATTTAACTTACTCATCAATAAATTACTTTATGAAAAGTGTGGCTTATATAATTGAGTGTTGTGGTCATTTACTTCTATAAATCAGTGGCTCGTTGTTTATCAAAATATTTTATTTTAAATCAGGACGTTTTATGACTAAGTTATATTTATATTTTCATTTCGAAATATAAATTTGAACTATTTACTTAATATAGTTTTTCAAAACTAATATCATTCAAAACTTATATATTTAGAAATCGTTTAAATATTAAAAATTACTATTTCGTAACATTTGTATTTTTAAAGTTTTAAAATTAATATAGTTCATTTATCTACAAACGTTCATAAAACGTTTTAATAACCAAATTATTTTATTTTCAAAAATTATTTTATTACAAAGGTTATAATAGTAGAAGTTGTTTATGTCATAAGACGTTTTTAATAATAAAAGTCTATTATATCGAAAAGGCATTTTCATTAAAGAAAGTACAATTATATATGAATCATATCAGGTTTCAGGGTTTTTAAGTTTCCATTTTTAATCATGACTCGTAGGATTAAGTCTAAAGGAAAATCAAACGTAAGGAATCATCTTAATGTAAAATGTCAATCTATTTAACTTGTCAATATTTATTTTCTAATTTATCTATATTCCTTAATTTCACTTTCACAATACATAATAGGAAAGTTAATTAATATATCTTTTCAAAAGTCATGGGGCAATTATTGTAAGGCATGTAGTGGAATTTATCAGGAACTTCCACTAATCTGGCTAGCTCTCGCTACTGGACACTTTGTCCTTACTCGAAGATTACTTTACCATTTATTCCGAATATCATTAAAAAGAAATGATTTCTCAATTCAATGTGGACCTCATAACAGAGACTCGTAATCATAGCTCAGTGTATCTGATAATTCAATCATATGTTATTATCTTTTAATTCCGTCAATAAGTATATTGAATAAATATCAAAACATACACGTTTATGTAAAGTATTGTACATCTAATACTTTGTTAACGTTTTTCATTACTATAACTATATATTATATATGTAACTATATACACATAAATGTTCGTGAATCGTCGAGCATGGTCAAAGGGTATTTGATTACAGGAATATAAATTTTAAAACTTTTGAGACTCAATATTACAGATTTTTGCTTATCGTGTCGGAAACATATCAAGATTAGGTTTAAATTTGATCGGAAATTTTCGGGTCATCACAATAAGCCCGTTAATGATTTCATATTAGGGTCCAGTTGTGGATTTCGTTTTTTTTTTAAATAGAAAAAAATGGAAACAACTATCGGTTAGTAATCAATAAAGTAAAACTAGTGGGTTATTTGTTTAATAACCTGTCGGCCACCAGAAGGGGATTAAACACGTGATAGTTGTAGCAAAAAAAATAGTATGTGTTTGAGTTTGTGATTCAGTAAAGTATACCCGATGATAAGGGTGGTTGGTTATTTTGGTGCTCGGACGGAAATAGTGAAACAGGTGCAGAAATTTTCGATGGTTGTTATGATGTAATGGTGGGTTGTGATCGTAAATTATACCCAAAATAATAACAATAAAGAGTAGGAGTTATAGCAGTTCGAATAGTGTGGTCTGATTCTCGGTTATCAACAACAATCGAAGGTGGTGACTTGTGGCTGTACAGAAGCAGTAACAACAAGCAAACTGAGGAGTGGATTTTTGGTTTTTGCTTGGTTCAAATAGAAAAAGGAAACAGGAAGGAATGAGGGTGGTGAATTGATGGTGTTGAAATATTTGATAGTTCATGAAGAAGAAAGAAAATGGAAAGAGAGGGAGAGATATAAAGAGAGATGGTTGTTCTCGATGATGGTGGAGATGGTTTGCGGATACAGTATCTGTGAATGAACAATAATCATTATGGTGGTGATTTGAGAGTGGTGTTCAAAGGTGGCTCGACGATGGTTCTTGATGGTAGTCAACAACTAATAGAAGTAGCAACAAATAGCAGGTTGTAACAGGGTATTCATGGTGGTGATGATTTGTAGTTTGAAACGAACCAGTGGTAGTAGAGTTCGATGATGATTGTGGTTGGGTTGTCATGGAGTTTGTACAATGGTTATTGAAGATGAAGAATTGGAATTAAGATGGTTGATTCGTGGTGATGAAGTGGGTGTCGATGGCTATGGGTGTGATCAGAGATGTGAGAGTTGAGTTGATTTTGGTGGTGTAGTGGAAATGGTGATAGTTTACAAGAGAACAAAAAAATAGGTGACGGGTGAATGGTGGCTCTTTGTGGTTCGAATGATTTGCAAAGGTTCCTGGTTGTTGCATCGGTGGTTTAATGGGTGTTGAAATAACAAAGGTGGTACGTGTATGGAGGACCACGATGGTTTGTTATTGTGGTTTCGTAAGGTGGTGGTGATCGTCTAACCTTGATGAAGGTGGTAGAAGTGAAGGTGAAGAAGAAGATGTGTGTTTTGTTTATCGTTCACTGCCTTCCATATACATATATAATATGTATATGTATAGATAAGAGATAATAAGAGAGAATGATAGATAGAGGTAGTAATAGATGGCCGTTCAATACAATAACAGTAATCAATTAACTTTCAATTAAGCACAATATTCCAATTAATCACAGTACTTCACTTTAATAATTTAACTCTCGTGAAGTTTACTTGTTTTCATATTACCGAGAGTTATCATAGACTATTACTTCGTACTCCATTGATGATTCAATGGCGGATAAAAGTGTTCAGAAAAATCTCATATTTTTAAATTAACTATATTTATTTATTATGGTCATTATGGTATAAAATTCAATCATTAATTTATTAAATAAAAATTATATCAATTGTCCCTCTCGAGTCTGGGTAAAATATGAAAAGTGTTAATATTTAACAAATAACTTATAAATATATTATTAATAAGCCTATAATTTATAAAACTCATTTTCGTATCACCGTTTATTTTAAAATTACATAAGTTTGAATTTAACTTGCTTAATATAAATCAAAACATCAAACGAGTATTAAAATTATTTAATATTTATTTTTAATATAGAGATATATTTTAAATAATAATAATTATAATATCCTATTTTTATTTTATTAATTATTAATAACAACAATATATAATACTTCAAATTATATTTTATGTGATGACCCGTCCTAATTCACCTGGACGAAGTCTTCAACATCTGGTCCCATTGCGAGGCACTGACCGAAATATGCCATGAATGACTCCAAGTAATATCTTTAATATGAGCAAATGCACAGCGGAAGATTTCTTTCATACCTGAGAATAAACATGCTTTAAAGTGTCAACCAAAAGGTTGGTGAGTTCATAGGTTTATTATAACAATCATTTCAATATATTAATAGACCACAAGATTTTCGTTTATAAATATATGTACACTCGCAAGTGTATAGAACCGTTCTGCTTAAGTTGAGGCCTCAGTAACCAACCTTAATAATAATATAATAATTCATCTTTGCAAAGATGGATACGTACACTCGCAAGTGTATAAATAATCCTCGAAGTACTAAACATCCGCCCACTAGCTCTTATGTCTAGTGCAGCCTACAGGATGAGGGTGTTAAGCCCGATAGATCTATCTTTAGGATTCGCACTTACATGTTCTCATAACATATAACTAAATTACCTAGCACATCAATCCGCAGAATATCATTTTTAATCACTTGTCTCTATTTCGTAAAGCATTTATAAAAGCAGCGCATGTATTCTCAGCCCAAAAATATAAATTGCAAAGCAATTAAAAAGGGAGCAAATGAAACTCACAATACTGTATTTTGTAGTAAAAATTACATATGACGTCATTGAACAAGTGTATGGTTGGCCTTGGATTTACGAACCTATATCAATTGTATATTTATTAACACACGTAATTGTAATCGAACAAGTATATATATTGTCATTATTAGTGATGTAATTTTATATATATATTAAATTAATAAGTTTCATTATATATATTTTCAATTTATATATATAATTATTGATAATGTTAGGTTATATATATATATATATATATATATATATATATATATATATATATATATATATTAAATATGTTTTTGTATATATAACATTTATCTATTGAAATTAGTAATTAATAATACTAAATAATATTTGTATTGGTAAAATGATAATACTTAATAGTACTGATAAAAATGATAATGTTAATAATTTTATTAGTGACAAATATAATGATAAAAATATTAGTTTTACTGTTAATGGTAGTTTTAATGATAAATCTTATAATTTTGACAATAATAGTTTTTTTTTAATAAAATGAAAAATTTAGTATTGGAGGTAAAGAAAATAATTATTTTGATAATAATACTTAATAATAGTAATTTTAACAATTTTATTATTAATAATAATATTAACAATAATACTTATGTTTATAATAACAATTCCAATGTTTATAGATTAATACTAATACTACCAAAATAATAATAAATTTTATTATCCTCATAATAATAATCATAATCATAATAATAATAAATGATAACTAATAATAATAGTAATAATTATAATACATATTAATAATACATTAATAATAATAATGATCTGATATTGAAAAACTACCTTTCAAGCCTTTCTAAAAAAAATGCCCCGTGTAGGGCTCGAACCCGAGACCTCCCGCTCACACACAAACACCCTTAACCATGCCTCCAACCTTGCCTTTCTGATTTATAATGTAAACTAATATATATCTAGTATTTGTTCAAGTATGAATCATCTTCTTCTTCACCAATCCAAACAACCTAAATAACACAATAACGCATATAACGAATTCCTAAATTTATTTAAAACTTGTAATCAACCATAATAGTAAAAAAAAATATGTTCTTGATAAATAAAAAAAATAAAAAAAATAAAAAAAACCCAGTACTCCTACTGCTGTTCGTCGAGTGTTTTAAAAAAAATAATGATTTTGTGATTTGTAACGTTTTAGATAAAAGTTATAACACGAAAGGTGTTTCAAATTACTTCTAAAACTTTAGCAATCGTCAATTTAATAGAAAATTCTAAAACAAGTTCGAATTTGATAAATAAAAATTCAGTTGACTTTTTGATTCTAACTTTGACTCTTCGAATTCGAAATCGTTTTGACGAACTAACACCTGAAAATTTGAGGAAACATTCACGACGTGATTTACAACCCTTCTGCATTATTAGATTTTTAAGAAAGACTTGTTTTTAGTTTTTGATTTTTGGTATGAACGAACAGGGTATATCGGTATATATATATATATATATATATATATATATATATATATATATATATATATATATATATATATATATATATATATATATATATATATATATATATATATATATATATATATATATAAATCTATTTTGATTCAGTATAAGAAATTGTAATTAGTAAATATATTGAAGGGATTGCACGACTTCTTCTCCTCAACATGATACCATCGATTTTTAATATAAATGAGATTCCATTGACTGTTAACTCACGGATATACAGAGGAAGGGGAAAAAATAATTAAATTGATAAGGATGGATTCAGCATACTAGGTGTACGATTTATTCTTGCTTATATATATATATATAATTCAGTTTAGTTAATAATATTATTAATTAATTAACATATTAATAATGGTAATACTTATTAATTTTATTAATAATAATAAAAACCCTAATGATATAACAATAATAATAATATTAATGGTAACCCAAATTAATAATATTAATAAAATAATGATAATTGTATTACTTGATAATTTTAATAATGATATTAGTAATTATATAATTTATAATTATTTAACAATATTAATAATGATATTACTAAAGATAACACTAATAATATTGATAGAACAAATTATGCTAAACTAATCTCATATTTACATATTAACTTAATATAAATAATACTGTTATCAATATTAATAATGTAGATAATAAGGATATAACAAATTACATGTTTTAAATTTTTACATCTATATATTATATCTTTATAACAATATTAATACTATATTATCCTATATATAACATGCTCTTATTTTTAAATTATTAATAACACTGATGTTGGATAATAGTACATTAAAAGTTATATCTATACTTGTGTAATATTTTACATTTTATATTTTTAATTGGTTAGCGTGTATTTTATTAATTCAAATTATATTTATATTTATATTTATATATTTATATATATTTACATATTGATTTACAAACAATAGTTCGTGAATCATCGGGCATAGGTCAAGGATTAACTAAATCCATATAAACAGTTCAAAAATTTCTAGACTCAACTTCACAGACTTTGCTTAATGTATCGAAATCAATTAAAGATCAAGTTTAAATTTGGTCAGAAATTTCCGGGTCGTCACATTTTGAATTATTATTTATATATACATACACACATATCTATTTACAATTAATTGTTCGTGAATCGTCGAGAGCAGTCGAAGGTCAATTTAATATATGAAACAGTTCAAACTTTCTGAGGCTCAACCTTACAGACTTTGCTTATCATGTTGAAACCATATAAAGATTAAGTTTAAATTTGGTCAAAAATTTCCGGGTCATCACAGTACCTAGCCGTTAAAGAAATTTCGTCCCAAAATTTGATTGAAATGGTCATGACTGACAATAAGTATGTTTTCATGACGCGTATGAGCTGAAAATTAGAGTTTTATCATCAGTGAGTAGTATGGATAAAACCATTTGATTTTGTGAAGAGTACGAGTGAAGCTATTATAAAAGAGTGAATATGAGTACATGCAGGCTCGTCTTAACCGGTTACGTAGTCACGATTGATTTTCGGAATTCAAGGGATTTAAAGAAAATCTTCGAAATCTAAAAGATTTGATTCTTCGACGAATAAGAAAATTAAGATCTCTATAATTAAATACGGCGATCTGCCTCGATTACTCTGTCTAATATTTCCATTATAAATTAAACCGTTCCATTATTCTCACCATTCCTATACTTTCTTTCTTAGTTCATACATCCAAAAGATTGTGAAAATGCTTAATCCAGTTCTAATCCTTGATATTTTCCTAATTATCATTTCTGTCATCCCTCTTTTCAATCTTCCACCAAGAAAATCTGTTTACTTCTACTATTACCTTGGGGTGATACTATTCTTAATTCTACCGTGTCTTTATATTGCTATTCGTATTAATATTCACGGTTTGTAACCTCCGTGTTGTTATTGGGCTTTATATTTTCTCTTATATTTTCTCTTATATTTTTGAGCTATTTGCCTTTTTTTTATTCTCTTCTCGACCTCTAGTAAATCGAGTAATGGTCCAGAATTCGTAAGTATGGAGTTTCGAATAAACTTGATGTTCTTAAACAAGAAAGAACGTAATAGCACGAGTTGAATTATCATAATACCAGAATCACTGAGAATAGAACTATCAAGAATATATTTTCTTGATATGTTCAGAAGTTAAGCAGAATGAAAGAGTTATGTAACATGGCATATGATGATGTTATGATCTGTGAATCATCACGTTCCATTAGAAACTCAGCATGACTTACTGTAATATAATCATGTTGATCAAGTGTCATTATATTATACTAACTCATGCATCAATTTCTAACACTACTTTAAAATCATTCATAATTCAAAGTCGAAGTTTAAAGAAATTTAGAAACTAAAGTAGTTTCTTTTATGATGTATTATAGATAGCACGAAGAGATAAATAATTTCGAACGAGAAAATTTATGAAAATATCTTTAGAAATATCGAAGATATTTATGATGATATTTTGGAATTTCTAAGTTCGATGGTTGATGAAGAAAGATTTTTCGCAAGATTTTAACATGAGTACGGAGCAAGATATTCGTTGAAGGTTTCATCGGATCCAGAATTACCTGGATTCTTTAAATATAGGGTATGGTCCTTGTATTTGTCCTTGGTCCTTGATAGTGCTCCAAATGAACATATATTTAGTAGCAATATCCTTCCAATATGTAAAGCTTTTAGTTGCAATTGTTCTATTTTTATGTAATATTCGTTTAAATAAATAAGTGCGAAGACAAAAGGCGAAAATGACGATTTGAAGACGCAAACGTCCAAAAAGCTCAAATGTACAAGATACAATTCAAGTGGTTCAAATTATTGATGAGAAACGTCTAAAAATTACAAGAGTACAAGCCGCGAAATGCAAAGTACAAGATATCTATGCGTACGAAAGGACGTTCGAAAATCCGGAACCGGGACATAAACCGGGCGTAAATGCGCGACGCAACGGACCTAAAATTACAAGTCAACTATGCACAAAAATAAAATATAATATATAAATAATTATATAAATTATTTATATATTATATATATATAATAAATATGTCGACAAAGCTAGGATCCAAAATTTGGTGAGCTGGAATCTGAAGCTCCGCACTCGTGGAGCTGTAAAGGGTAAAAACTCCGCACTCGCGGAGCTGTCTGTTTCATAAATGGCCTATAAAAGCCATCGAATTCAGCAGAGAGAAAACAACAATTCAATCGATCTCTCTCTTTTATATATATAATTATATATATTTATAATATATATAATATAGTTTAGTTTTATATTAGATTAGTTTAGTTAATGTAACGGTTAATTACGGGTTTTGAAGTCGAAGTTCTGTCCGTGTAACACTACGCGATAAATAATCAATGTAAGCTATGTTCTCCTTTTTAAATTAATGTCTCGTACTTAAGTTATTATTATGCTTATTTAAGCCGAAGTAATCATGATGTTGGACTAAATATTAAAGACGGGGTTATTGGGCTTTGGACCATAATTGGGGTTTGGATAAAAGAACGACACTTGTGGAAATTAGACTATGGGCTATTAATGGGTTTAACGATACCTCGTTAATTTAATATAAAGGTTATAATTTGATGTATCTATAAATAACCACATACGCTTAATCGGGTACGGTGGGCGGGATATCTATAAATACCAATAATTGTTCATTTTACCGGACACGGAACTGGATTAATAGTTAATGGACTAGTTGAAACAGGGGTAGATTACATTCAAGGGTAATTGGTGTAATTGTTAATGTAACGACCCGTCCTAATCCACCTGGATGAAATCATCAACATTTGGTCCCATTGCGATGATCGACTCCAAGTAATGTCCTTAAATTGAGCAAATGCACAGCGGAAGAATTAATTCGTACCTGAGAATAAACATGCCTAAAAGTGTCAACCAAAAGGTTGGTGAGTTCATAGGTTTATCATAACAATCATTTCAATATCTTAATAGACCACAAGATTTCATAATCATAAACATAATACACTCTCAAGTGTATGTAAAGCATTCTAAGTGGTTGAGCACTTGGTAACCATACTTAACATTTAATCAACGTCGCATATTCCCTTTATTATGAAATCTCACTACACCGTACCAAGTGTAGTCACCAAAACGAAGTACTGTGCAACCGTCGAATACTGGTCGTCCAGTCCGGTTGGGGTTGTCAGGCCCGATAGATCTATCAACAGGATTCGCGTTTACAATACCACATGTAAATAGTAGTTACCAAGCTACAGGGAAGTATGCCAGTGGTACAACTCAACGTAGAATATATTGTAAGTACTTGTGTCTATTTCGTAAACATTTATAAAAGCAGCGCATATATTCTCAGCCCAAAAATATATATTGCAAAAGCAATTAAAAAGGGAGCAAATGAAACTCACCATACTGTATTTTGTAGTAAAAATACATATGATGGCATTGAATAAGTTTAAGGTTGGCATCGGATTCACGAACCTATATCATTTGTATATTCATTAATACATATAATCGTAATCGATTAAATATATATATATATATATATATATATATATATATATATATATATATATATATATATATAACTATTGATAGAGTTAAATTAAATATATTTTTATATGGGGATTACTTGTTTCGTAATTAATAATTATGATAATACTAATATTAGTAATAATATTGATACTGATAATACTAAATGATGGTATTAATATAGTTAATATATATAACTAACTTAATAATACTAATGATATCTTATGTATTAAAGTTAACAATAATAACAATTTACTTATCATAATTAAATATTAAATAATATAATAATAATAATAATAATAATAATAATAATAATAATAATAATAATAATAATAATAATAATAATAATAATAATAATAACAATACTAAAACATTTAAGAGACTACCTTAAGTGAAATGTGTCCCAAAAATATATGACAGCCCCTGGACTCGAACTTGTGACTACCTGCTCACTCGCACACCCATTTAACCATTCCTCCAGTCCCTCTTTTCTCTTTCTATACCCAGTTTAATTTTATAAAACCCGTACATTCTGTTCTTCTCTTATCTTCTTCTTCTTCCTCATGAACATTTAACCGATTCAGCAACCAACAACAACTAAACCACTTAATTTTCGTTTTCAAGCTTCTTAACTAAATCAGAGGGTTCGTGATTAACAACAAACAAAAGTAAAAACATAAAAAAATGTAATAAACTCCTTTACTGATGTCGCGGTTATGAAAAAAATAAAATGGGTTTTCAAATTTAAGAGCGTATTAGCCAGTACTTGTAACATGAAATCCGTGAGAAATCTTTCATGGAAACTTTCCCATACATCGATTTAACTTGAATCGTAAAAAAATAATACGAATTTGGATGAAGAACGAAGTTTGACTTTTTCTTTCAAGAACTTTGACTCTGAAATTCGGCCTTGATATAACGAATTGAGGTTTACAATTTTGAAGAAAGTTTTCTTGAAGGATTCATAGCAAGATTGCATTATTACTTTTTTAAAAGCTCTTTCGATTTGAACAATGAAAAAATAAAAATAAAAACGGGTATTAACAGAGGCATTCGCTGCTTTGCTTATTTTTTCATCTTTTTGAGTTTTTAATTCTAACATCAATTGTAGTACACAATATAAACCACTGATTTCTGTTGTAAATGGTGATTGAAATAGACTTTTATGGATTCCAGCTTAAAACTCGACAAGAAGAAACTGGAAAAGAGAAAGAACACAAAAAAATAATACTAAAAAAATTTAAAGCAGGATCTAACGCGATTCTTTCTGTACTAATTGATATTATTTATTAATATTAATAATAATATATTTTTTTAATTTTGTTAGGAATAATAAAAATACTACTAATAATAATAATAGATTTATTAATAAAATTTCACTAACACTAATAATAATAATAATAATAATAATAATAATAATAATAATAAAGTAATTACAATAAAGATAAATAAAAAATATGATAATTTTTCAATAATCCTGTAAATAATGATATTAATAATGATATCAATCACATTAGTAATAATAATAATATTAGTACAACAGTTATATCTTTATCTTGTAACCACATTTAATATGTTAATATACAATTTATTAAATCCATGGATATTTAATAATTACATACTATATTATATGATAACATTCATAGAATACTTAATGTTTATACATTTTATATGTATTACAATATAATCTTGATTAAAAATCATATATATAGATTTATATTTATCTATATGTATACTACTATATATATATATATAAAATTTTGTTTTAAGTATTAAGTAGATAATTATATTAGTTATATATATTGAAACAAATAATATCAGAGTATAACATTTATTACTTGGTTAATATTGGTACCTTATGTATATTCAATCTACTTTCTATATTCAAAGTAATAAGTCATAGTTATTTTAAGTTATCGTTCATAATAACTAAATCACATACTAGTACATTAATATATTTAGTTTATTATATAAATTTATTTATATATATAATTATATATATATATATATATATATATATATATATATATATATATATATATATATATATATATATATATATATATATATATATATATATATATATTTCTGCTTACAAATAAAGGTTCGTGAATCGTCGAGAATAGTCAAAAGGTCAAATGTTAACATGAACACAGTTCCAAGTTTTCGAGACTCAACATTATAAAGTTTGCTTATCGTGTTAGAAACATATAAAGATCAAGTTTAAATTTGGTCAGAAATTTCTGGGTCGTCACAGTTAACAAAGTAATAAAACCTTGGATTACATGCAGTCGATAACCTGGTGTATTCATTAAACAAAGTATTAAGAACTTGTTACAATTCGAATCCCCAATTAGTTGGAATATTTGACTTCGGGTATAAGGTTAATTTGGCGAAGACCCTCGCACTTTATAATTATGACCGATGGACTATTATGGACAAAACCAGATGGACTTATCGAATAATTCAGGACAAAGGACAATTAACCCAGGGTAATAAATTAAAACGTCAAACATCATGATTACGGAAGTTTAATTAAGCATAATTCCTTTATTTTATTTCTTATCGCATTTTAATTTTCGCTACTTTAATTATCGTCATTTATATTTTGCATTAAATTTTAATTGTGACTTAAAATATAAAATCGACAAACCGGTCATTAAACGGTAAACCCCCTTTTATATATTATTACTATATATAATATATTTTGTACAAATATAATTGTTTAAAAATATAGTGTAAAATAAGTCGTCTCCCTGTGGAACGAACCGGACTTACTAAAAACTATACTACTCTACGATTAGGTACACTGCCTATAGTGTTGTAGCAAGGTTTAGGTATATCTCATCTGTAAATAAATAATTAAAACTTGTGTAATTTGTAACGTATTTCGTATTAAAAATATATAGTATTTCGTACCCCACCTCGCACACATCAAGTTTTTGGCGCCGCTGCCGGGGAACTCGGCGAAACGCTATATTTTTAATATATATTTGTATAAATATATTTTTAGAAAAATAATATAAAATTTAAAAAAAAATTAAAAGTAAAAAAGTAAAAAAAAAAAAAACTGAACCTGCGTAATTTGAATCTGCATCATCCGCACTCGCGGAGTTTTTGGGCAGCAGACATCCGCACTCGCGGAGCCTGCTCTGGCAGTAAACCTAGTACGCATTAATTACAGATTAGAGTTAATAATTTTATTATTATTATTATTAATATTTAACCTAATTAGGGTTTTAGTTAATTAATATATTTAGTTTAGTTTTAATTTTATTTGTAATATTAAGTGTTTTCATTATTATTAATTATATAAATTAATACTTTTATAAAATCATAACATAAAAATAATATTTTTTTAAAAAAATTTGTATTTTTATAACTTTAAGTTTTATTTCTATATTTCGTATCTTTTTAATCGTTAATTCGTCATTTATATATTTATCGTTCGTAATTAGTTTTAAGATTATTATTTTACCGTAGTTATTTTATATTTCTAGATTTTTAGGCTTTGCCGTAAAATTCCTTAAGTACTTTTTCTTTAGATTAAGATTTAGGTGCTTTAGAATTTTGCGACGCTGTTTATAAATTTTAGTACCTCTTAAGTTTCGACGCGCTACTTTATTATTATTTTTCGACTTTTATTTTTCGACTCTTATTTTTTTCGACTTCTTGTTTTTCGACGCGCTTTTTCTTTTTCATTTCGATGCTCTAGTTTTTAGGACCTAGAATTTTCTTTATTTTCTTTAAATTTCGACGAAAAATTATTTTAAGTGGTTAAATTGATAGACATCCTAAATTTTCTGGTTCGTAGTAATAGTTGGATTTGTTAGTGGCGAGTTGTGGGCTTCCAATTTAAAGGGTCCTGGCTACCTGCTGCATCTATTGGCTATTCGAAACGTGGGCAAAAGCAGAAAAGTCTATTAATTTGATAACTTATATAATTTTTAGTTTATAACTAATATGATAATTAGTAAATGCACCACATTGTAGCTAAAATTTGGTAATAAGTGTAGCATGGAAAATCTCGAAAATATTTTGGAAACTCTTTATGACATACGAAATCAATACTCTCAAACGGGTGTTGATAAAAATTCGTTCGGTCAATCTTGGATCACGAATGACGAAACAATAACTGGTTGTGAAATCTGTGGAGATTATCATTCAACATGGGAATGTTATTATTATGTTCCTATGGAAAATTACGCACCCATGGAACCTGAATGGAATGATTATGAAGAATACAATTCAAATTGAGATTATTCCCAAGAATATATCCAAACTCAGCAACCAGAGGATGAGGAAAATTATGCGTCTGAAAATTCTTTAGATTATATGAAAATCAAACTCGAAGAACTTGATGCTCAAAATGAACAAATGAGAGAGTTTATAAATAGGCAAGCTGAAACTCTATCAGATTACACACCTGTTGATCTGAGGAGTATTGTGCAAGAAAATCTCATATCATCGAATTTTGTTGAATTCGAGAGCTCCGAAATCACCAATTATCCCGATGATACTTTTTATTCAGTTTTACCAATTTCACAACATATCGACACATTAGCCTCTACCGACGAAATCATCGATCCATCAATGGATGAAGAATAAGTAAGGGTGATAAATTGATACTCTTGGGAAAACGATAACGTTGAAAATTTTACCCCCGAGACCAAAATGGTGGGACCAATAAGTGTGACAACCCGAAAATTTCTGACCAAATTTAAACTTTATTCTTATATGATTACGACTTGATAAGCAAAGTTAGTTAAACTGAGTCTACAAACTTTTAAACTATTTACATTGATTCATTTATACCACTGAATATTCCCGACGATTCACGAACATTGTGTGTATATATATATATATATATATATATATATATATATATATATATATATATATATATATATATATATATATATATTATTTTGAGTTAGTATAACACCATTTAATCAATTGAATTAAATATGTAAAGTAATTTACAAAATAAATAAGATGTTAATAAAATAAATATATATAAATATATATGAATTCAGTACGCAATTAATATTATATGTATGTTGTAATATATCTAATATAGATAAATATTAAATGTTCAATGTGTTATTATGGGTGTTACTTAATTAATAAAATGTAATATCATTATATTAAATTTAATTACGAGTTAAAATATAATTAATATATTACTTTCATTATTAATATTGATATCAGTATCATTATTAGTATTAAAGTATTAATTTAATATATAGTATATATATATGAGATTTGATATGAATAAATTGTTATATCAATATCAATATTATTACTTTCATTATTAGTATTAATATTATTATCTGTATTATTAATATGGTTATATAAAATTTAAACATGTAACATGTTAATATTAGTATTATTATTAAATACTATCAAATAGAATATATACATATATAGGTATATGGATTTATGTATCATTATTATTATTATTAATAGAATTATTATCACTAATGTAGTTATTAATTTTATTATTCGTAATATCATTATTATTAAAATTATTAAAATTATTAAAATTATTATGAATATTGTTAATACCATTATAATACCACTAATTATCTTTATCACTAATAAAACTAATATTATCATTATCATTATTATTATTATTATTATTATTATTATTATTATTATTATTATTATTATTATTATTATTATTAATTAATTAATATAAATGGTACTACTATAAATGATAATATGTTTATTAATATTAATTACTCAGTATAATATAATCAAAGTCAGATAAAAACGCGTTTACATGAGTATCCCCATCAGATCCTTGTTTTTAATTTTTTTTATGTATTTCTTCTCCTACCTCCTGCATACTCGTGGAAACTGGTCGGCCTTCACATCCCTACAAGACAACAATCGATCCTCTCTTGCCTACTGAATCAATTATTCGACTTCTAAAATCACACACTACAAACAACTACTGCCAATTGTAAGATTGAAACTAAAAACCCACCACTTCCTTTGCTCACGACCGTATTAATTCAAAACGCGAATTTGAGTCAATCTTCAAAATGTAAAAATGCAGAAGTGTTAGGAATCGTTCAGGTAATCTTTCTGTAAATTTTCAGAATCCAATTCCATCTAATGAGGTTTAATTTTGAAGTCAAAGTTTATAAATAAAAAGTCAACTCTGTGTTCTTCAATCAAATTAAAGTTTTATAGATCGATTCTGTTAAAATTAATGATTGAGAAAGATTGTAATGGTCATTTTAAACATATTTCGTTTTATAATCGTTGTCTAAAAACCTCTGAAAAGCAAAATCGATTTTTTAGTTTGGAAGTGTTCTTGCGAAGTAATAGATACGTATTTGTATATATATACATATATATATATATATATATATATATATATATATATATATATATATATATATATATATATATATATATATTGTTGTATGATGAACAACAACATAGATACAGGTCGTTTACAAAAAAATTTCAAAGCTTAAACTCAAACCATAAATTGATATTGGATAAAGAATAAGTGCCTTGATCGATACAGTTTATGTTCTTCATTGTTTTCAAAGTTACAGCTTCTGTTTTAAATTTTTTTATCTGGCCTGTTGATCAAACAATAAATCGGGTTGTTGTGTTCAATATAATGCCATAAGCCAAGTCCATTAATTGCTGTTATAATTGTTTGGAATTTTGGTCGATTGGAAATTATGAAGAAGATGATGAATCAGTGTTACGGGTTATATATATATAGATATCAATAAATTCAGAAATGGAAGACAGATCAAATGGTTAGAGTGTTGTTCGGATGTCTGGGAGGTCGAGGGTTCGAGTCCCGGCTTGGGCAGTCTACCATTTCTTTTTAAACCTTTAAAGGTTGTTTCATATTATTATTATTATTATTATTATTATTATTATTATTATTATTATTATTATTATTATTATTATTATTATTATTATTATTATTATTATTATTATTATTATTATTATTATTATTATTATTATTATTGTTACTAGTATTATTATTGTTAAAAGTATTACTAGTATTTTCATAATAAGGGAAAAGGCATCAAAATAGAGAAATCTGATTCCGACCCCGATGAACTTTATATGTACCATCAACACCCGTATTTTCAATATCGTGACAATAACCCGGGAACCTCTAAACCACCAGGTTTTTCTAAACCAATGTGGAAAACGACGGCTCGTATTAGAGGAACATCATATATCCCTAGAAAATTAGGAAAAAGAACCAAGTCCGAAGAAGAAGAAACCAGTGATTCAGATTAGAGGGGTGTGAGCATGTTGTGTAATAAATGTATTGTAGTGTGCTTGTACTTTTATGTTTTATGTAAAAATTGCTTGTATTGTTTGTTATTACGAATCTAATTCTTGTCTATTTTACAGTATAAAAACAAAATGGACGTTAAGGGTAGACAACCGAATATTTTAGAAGACCTACCAGAGGATATGATTGAGGAAATCTTGTCTAGAGTCGATCAGAATTCATCAGCACATTTAGTTATGGCGAAATTAACTTGTCAAACATTTGAAAGACTTTCCAGAAATGCCTTAGTTTATAAAAGGCTTTCCTTTGATAGGTGGGGTATATCACATTGGGGAGACTTTAAGTTACGCCGTGTTTTCTTTAAAGCGTTAAATGCGGGGAACCCAAGTGCAATTTTATGCTACGGGTTAAGAACCTATTTTGACTCAACATATCCCAACATAGGATTTCGTGAATTAGAAAGAGCTTCTAACATGCAACATAAAGAAGCATGTTATGCTTACGGGTTAGTAATGTTCGCTTCTTACCAAAGTGAGAAAAAGAACATCGGATTGCAGCTTTTAGATAAAACTTTCCCACAAGTGACGGATTCAGTAGTTGGGGTGAGAAACAAGGTTTTTAGATTATTACAGGGCTGTTGGACATTACGAAACCCTCGTCCTTTTGACAACATTACAACATTCTGCCTAGCCAATGGTCATAACGGTTATTTTCCACAAGACCAAGGATGGGAAGTCGTCTTAGTAAAACCAGAATGCATGACTTGTTTCTGGATTTATGAATTACGTGTCTTTATTTCCTTTGCTGAACAACTTGCGTATTAACTAGATTTATCTTCAAAACTGTCATGTATCATAGTGTACTATATTTCATGTTATATGTAATATAGCGAAGTTGTAAGTTTGAAGAATATTTGTATGTAATATATTATTATAATCAGTTTTTCATATGGAATTGTAGTAGTTGAATTGTATATTAGCTAATAAGTATGAACTTAACGGGTAGGTAGTACCCGAATTTAAACTTATAAAATGCTAATATGAAGAAAAAGCTTTTATAAATGAGTTCATATTATGCTACGAGATACTATTGACTACTCTTAATATTCTGTATGATTAACTTGTTTCATTTAACTATTTTGAAGGAAATGGCACCGACTACTCGACACACCTTGAATATGAGCGAAGAGGAATTTCGTGCCTTTCTTGCTTTAAACATAGCCGCAGTACAGGCCGCGCTACATACAAACAATAACTCTGAATCTAGCAATACAGCTAACGGTGCAAGAAATCGTGTAGGATGCTCCTACAAGGAATTCACTGCCTGCAAACCTTCAGAATTTGATGGGACCGAAGGACCAATCGGATTGAAACGGTGGACTGAGAAAGTTGAATCGGTGTTTGCCATAAGTAAGTGTGCTGAAGGAGACAAAGTGAAGTACGCTACGCATACCTTCACATGTATTGCGTTAACATGGTGGAATACCTATCTAGAGCAAGTGGGACAAGATGCTGCTTACGCGCTACCGTGGTCAGCATTCAAGCACTTGATGAATGAGAAGTACCGTCCCAGAACTGAGGTCAATAAGCTCAAGTCAGAACTTATAGGGTTACGAACACAGGGATTCGATATTACTTCGTACGAAAGACGATTCACAGAATTGTGCCTATTGTGTCCGAGAGCATTCGAAGATGAGGAAGAGAAGATCGACGCGTTTGTGAAAGGGTTACCGTAGAGAATCCAAGAAGATATAAGTTCACACGAGCCTGCCTCCATACAAAAGGCAGGTAGAATGGCTCACAAACTAGTGAACCAGATTGAGGGAAGAATTAAAGAACATGCGGTCGAAGAGGCCAATGTGAAGCTAGTCAAAAGAAAGTGGGAGGAAAATGGTGATAAGAGTCACTAGTACAACAACAACTATCCCAACAATCGCAACATCAATCGCAACTATAATAAACGGCACAACAACAACAACAATTACAACAATCATCCCAATAACAATAACAACCGCAACAACAACAACAATCAGAAGCAGCTATGCCAAAGGTGTGAAAAGTATCACTCGGGGTTCTGCACCAAATTTTGCAACAAGTGTAAAAGAAATGGTTATAGCGCGGCGAAGTGTGAGGTCTACGGACCAGGGGTTAATAGAACGAAAGGAACAAATGGTGTCGGAATGAGTAATGGCGGAGCAAGTTATGCCAATGTAGTTTGTTATAAATGTGGAAAACCGGGCCACATTATTAGAAATTGCCCGAACCAGGAGAACACGAATGGACAAGGCCGCAGAAGAGTTTTCAATATTAATGCGGCAGAGGCACAGAAAGACCCGGAACTTGTTACGGGTACGTTTCTTATTGATAATAAATCTGCTTACGTTTTATTTGATTCGACTGCAGATAGAAGCTATATGAGTAGAGATTTTTGTGCTAAATTAAGTTGTCCATTGACGCCGTTGGATAGTAAATTTTTACTCGAATTAGCAAACGGTAAATTAATTTCAGCAGATTATATATGCCGGAATCGAGAAATTAAACTGGGTAGCGAAATATTTAAGATTGATTTGATACCAGTAGAGTTAGGGAGTTTTGATGTAATAGTTGACATGGACTGGCTGAAGGAGATGAAAGCAGAGATCGTATCTTACAAAAATGCAATTCGCATTGTACGAGAAGAAGGAGAACCCTTAATGGTGTACGGAGAAAAGGGAAACACGAAGCTACATCTTATTAGTAATTTGAAGGCACAAAAACTAATAAGAAAAGGTTGCTATGCTGTTCTAGCACACGTCGAGAAAGTACAAACTGAAGAAAAGAGCATCAATGATGTTCCCGTCGCAAAAGAATTTCTCGATGTATTTCTGAAAGAATTACCGGGATTACCTCCACATCGATCTATTGAATTTCAAATAGATCTTGTACCAGGAGCTGCACCAATAGCTCGTGCTCCTTACAGACTCGCACCCAGCGAGATGAAAGAGCTGCAAAGCCAACTGCAAGAACTATTAGAACGTGGTTTCATTCGACCAAGCACATCACCATGGGGAGCTCCTGTTTTGTTTGTCAAGAAGAAGGATGGTACATTTAGGTTGTGTATTGACTACAGAGAGTTGAATAAACTTACCATCAAAAACCGTTATCCATTGCCGAGAATTGATGACTTATTTGATCAACTACAAGGCTCGTCGGTTTATTCGAAAATCAATTTACGTTCTGGATATCATCAAATGCGACTAAAGGAGGATGATATTCTAAAAACTGCTTTTAGGACGCGTTATGGTCATTACGAGTTTATGGTTATGCCGTTTGGATTGACTAACGCACCAGATGTGTTCATGGACCTTATGAACCAAGTGTGTGGTCCATATCTTGACAAGTTTGTCATTGTTTTCATCGATGACATACTTATTTACTCAAAGAATGACCAAGAACACGGTGAACATTTGAGAAAGGTGTTAGAAGTATTGAGGAAGGAAGAATCGTACGCTAAATTTTCAAAGTGTGCATTTTGGTTGGAAGAAGTTCAATTCCTCGGTCACATAGTGAACAAAAAAGGTATCCAGGTGGACCCGGCAAAGATCAAAACAGTTGAAAAGTGGAAAACCCCAAAAACTCCGAAGCATATACGTCAATTTTTAGGATTGGCTGGTTACTACAGAAGATTCATCCAAGATTTCTCCAAAATAGCAAAACCCTTGACTGCATTAATGCATAAAGGGAAGAAATTTGAATGGAAGGATGAACAAGAGAAGGCGTTTCAGTTATTGAAGAAAAAGCTAACTACGGCACCTATATTGTCATTGCCTGAAGGGAATGATGATTTTGTGATTTATTGTGACGCATCAAAGCAAGGTCTCGGTTGTGTATTAATGCAACGAACGAAGGTGATTGCTTATGCGTCTAGACAATTGAAGATTCACGAGCAAAATTATACAACTCACGATTTGGAATTGGGTGCTGTTGTTTTTGCATTAAAGACTTGGAGGCATTATTTATATAGGGTCAAAAGTATTATATATACCGACCACAAAAGTCTCCAACATATATTTAATCAGAAGCAACTGAATATGAGACAACGCAGGTGGATTGAACTGTTGAATGATTATGATTTTGAGATTCGATACCACCCGGGAAAGGCGAATGTGGTAGCCGACGCTTTGAGTAGAAAGGACAGAGAACATATACGGGTAAAAGCTATGAATATAATTATTCGTACTAACCTTACTACTCAAATAAAGGAGGCGCAACAGGGGGTGGTAAAAGAAGGAAAGTTGAAGAATGAGATACCCAAAGGATCAGAGAAACATCTTAATATTCGGGAAGACAGAACCCGATATAGGGCTGATAGAATTTGGGTTCCAAGGTTTAGAGATGTGAGAGAAATGGTACTTAAGGAAGCACATAAAACCAGATATTCAATACATCCCGGAGCGGGGAAGATGTATAAAGATCTCAAGAAACACTTTTGGTGGCCGGGTATGAAAGCCGATATTGCTAAATATGTAGGAGAATGTTTGACGTGTTCTAAGGTCAAAGCTGAACATCAGAAACCATCAGGTCTACTACAACAACCTGAAATCCCGGAATGGAAATGGGAAAACATTACCATGGATTTCATTACTAAATTGCCAAGGACTGCAAGTGGTTATGATACTATTTGGGTAATAGTTGATCGTCTCACCAAGTCAGCACACTTCCTGCTAATGAGAGAAGATGACAAAATGGAGAAGTTGGCGCGATTGTATTTGAAGGAGGTTGTCTCCAGACATGGAAAACCCGTCTCTATTATCTCTGATAGGGATGGTAGATTTGTTTCAAGGTTCTGGCAGACGTTGCAACAAGCATTGGGGACTCGTCTAGACATGAGTACTGCCTATCATCCACAAACTGATGGGCAGAGTGAAAGGACGATACAAACGCTTGAAGACATGCTACGAGCATGTGTTATTGATTTCGGAAACAGTTGGGATCGACACCTACCGTTAGCAGAACTTTCCTGCAACAACAGTTATTATTCTAGTATTGAGATGGCGCCGTTTGAGGCACTTTATGGTAGAAAGTGCAGGTCTCCGATTTGTTGGAATGAAGTGGGGGATAGACAGATTACGGGTCCGGAGATAATACAAGAAACTACCGAAGAAAATCATCCAAATTCAACAACGATTGAAAACCGCCCAGAGTCGATAAAAGAGCTACGCGGACAGTAAAAGAAAAGATATAGAGTTTGAAATTGGAGAAATGGTCATGCTTAAGGTTTCACCTTAGAAAGGCGTTGTTCGATTTGGTAAATGGGGGAAACTAAATCCAAGGCACATTGGACCATTCAAGATTATAGATCGTGTTGGACCAGTAGCTTACCAACTGGAGCTACCTCAACAACTCGCGGCTGTAGATAACACTTTCCACGTATCGAATTTGAAGAAATGTTTTGCTAAAGAAGATCTCACTATTCCGTTGGACGAAATCCAAATAAATGAAAAACTTCAATTCATTGAAGAACCCGTCGAAATAATGGATCATGAGGTTAAGAGACTTAAGCAAAACAAGATACCGATTGTTAAGGTTCGATGGAATGCTCGTAGAGGACCCGAGTTCACCTGGGAGCATGAAGATCAGATGAAGAAGAAATACCCGCATCTATTTCCAGAAGATTCGTCAACACCTTCAACAGCTTAAAATTTCGGGACGAAATTTATTTAACGGGTAGGTACTGTAGTGACCCGAACTTTTCCATGTTTATATATATTAATTGAGATTGATATTTACATGACTAAATGTTTCCAACATGTTAAGCAATCAAACTTGTTAAGACTTGATTAAATGAAATAAGTTTCATATAGACAATTGATCACCCAAGTTAACCGGCGATTCACGAACGTTACAAATTTGTAAAAACTACATGTTGTGGTATATATAGACATATATATATATATATATATATATATATATATATATATATATATATATATATATATATATATATATATATATATATATATGGTTGACATGAGATTATGATGAGTAAGTATCTCACTAAGCATATTAACAATGTGTGATATACATAAGAAATGAGATTACTAAGTTAAGAAACTCGAAATGATATATATAACGATTATCGTTATGATAACGTCTACTAAATACATATGTATCATATTAAGATATTGATATACTATATTTAACATGATAAAATGATATTTAAATATATCATTAAGTGTGTTAACAATGAACTACATATGTAAAAACAAGACTACTAACTCAAGAATTACGAAAAGAGACTTATATGTAACGATTATCGTTGTAACGATATTTTAATGTATATATCATATTAAGAGATATTCATACATCATAATATCATGATAACATAATAATTTAACATCTCATTTGATATAATAAACATTGGGTTAACAACATTAATTGAGATCGTTAACTTAAAGGTTTCAAAACAACACTTACATGTAACGACTAACGAAGACTTAACGACTCCATTAGAATGTATATACATGTTTTGTTTTGATATGTATTCTTAAACTTTTGAAAGACTTCAAGACACATATCAAAGTACTTCTACTTAACAAAAATGCTTACAATTACATCCTCATTCAGTTTCATCAACAATTCTACTCGTATGCACCCGTATTCGTACTCGTACAATACACAGCTTTTAGATGTATGTACTATTGGTATATACACTCCAATGATCAGCTCTTAGCAGCCCATGTGAGTCACCTAACACATGTGGGAACCATCATTTAGCAACTAGCATGAAATATCTCATAAAATTACAAAAATATTAGTAATCATTCATGACTTATTTACATGAAAACAAAATTACATATCCTTTATATCTAATCCATATACCAACTACCAAAAACACCTACAAACACTTTCATTCTTCAATTTTGTTCATCTAATTGATCTCTATCAAGTTCCATCTTCAAGTTCTAAGTGTTCTTCATAAATTCCATAAGTATAGTTTCATAAAAATCAAGAATACTTCCAAGTTTGCAAGTCTACTTCCAAGCTTTCTAATCCATTCCAATTAATCATCTAAGATCAAGGAACCTTTGTTATTTACAATAGGTTATCTTTCTAATTCAAGGTAATATTCATATTCAAACTTTGATTCAATTTCTACAACTATAACAATCTTATTTCGAGTGAAAATCTTACTTGAACTGTTTTCGTGTCATGATTCTGTTTCAAGAACTTTCAAGCCATCCAAGGATCCTTTGAAGCTAGATCCATTTTTCTCATTTCCAGTAGTTTTATCCAGAAAACTTGAGGTAGTAATGATGTTCATAACATCATTCTATTCATACATATAAAGCTATCTTATTCGAAGGTTTAAACTTGTAATCACTAGAACATAGTTTAGTTAATTCTAAACTTGTTCGCAAACAAAAGTTAATCCTTCTAACTTGACTTTTAAAATCAACTAAACACATGTTCTATATCTATATGATATTCTAACTTAATGATTTAAAACCTGGAAACACGATGAACACCATAAAATCGGATATACTCCGTCGTAGTGAAACCGGGGGCTGTTTTGGTTTGGATAATTAAAAACTATGATAAACTTTGATTTAAAAGTTATTCTTCTGGGAAAATAATTTTTCATATGAACATGAAACTATATCCAAAAATCTTGGTTAAACTCAAAGTGAAAGTATGTTTTTCAAAATGGTCATCAAGATGTCGTTCTTTCGACGGAAATGACTACCTCTTTAGTAATTGACATGTAACTTAAATTTCCGACTATAAACCTATAGTTTTTCTGTTTGGATTCTTAAATTAGAGTTCAATATGAAACCATAGCAATTTGATTCACTCAAAACGGATTTAAAATGAAGAAGTTATGGGTAAAACAAGATTGGATATTTTTGATCTTTTTAGCTACGGGAAATGTTTAACAAATCTATACAAATCATATCCTAGCTAACTTATATAGTATTATACATGTATTCTAATATATTATGTAATTTTAGGATACCATAGACACGTATGCAAATGTTTTGACATATCATATCGACCCATGTATATATATTATTTGGAACAACCATAGACACTCTATATGCAGTAATGTTGGAGTTAGCTATACAGGGTTGAGGTTGATTCCAAAAATGTATATACTTTGAGTTGTGATCTAGCCTGAGACGTGTATACACTGGGTCGTAGATTGATTCAAGATAATATATATCGATTTATTTATGTACATCTAACTGTGGATAACTAGTTGTAGGTTTTTAACGAGGACGGCTGACTTAATACACTCAAATCTTTAAAACATAATAAAAATGGTTGTAATTATATTTTGATCATACTTTGATATATATGTACATATTTGTATAGGTTTGCGAATCGATCCGTGGCCAAGTCTTATTTCCGAGGAAGGAAATATCTGTGAAAGTGAGTTATAGTCCCACTTTTAAAATCTAATATTTTTGGGATGAGAATACATGCAAGTTTTATAAATGATTTACAAAATAGACACAAGTATGTGAAACTACATTCTATGGTTGAATTATCGAAATCGAATATGCCCCTTTTTATTAAGTCTGGTAATCTAAGAATTAGGGAACAGACACCCTAATTGACGCGAATCCTAAGATAGATCTATTGGGCCTAACAAACCCCATCCAAAGTACCAGATGCTTTAGTACTTCGAAATTTATATCATATCCGAAGGGTGTCCCGGAATGATGGGGATATTCTTATATATATACATCTTGTTAATGTCGGTTACCAGGTGTTCACCATATGAATGATTTTCGTCTCTATGTATGGGATGTGTATTGAAATATGAAATCTTGTGGTCTATTGTTACGATTTGATATATATGTGTTAAACCTATAACTCACCAACATTTTTGTTGACGTTTAAAGCATGTTTATTCTCAGGTGAATACTAAGAGCTTCCGCTGTTGCATACTAAAATAAGGACAAGATTTGGAGTCCATGTTTGTATGATATTGTGTAAAAACTGCATTCAAGAAACATATGTCGATGTAATATATTTCTATTGTAAACCATTATGTAATGGTCATGTGTAAACAGTATATTTTAGATTATCATTATTTGATAATCTACGTAATGCTTTTAAAACCTTTATTGATAAAATAAAGGTTATGGTTGTTTTAAAAATGAATGCAGTCTTTGAAAAACGTCTCATATAGAGGTCAAAACCTCACAACGAAATCAATTAATATGGAACGTTTATAATCAATATGAACGGGACATTTCAATTTTTGTCGGAAATTATCTGCTTATCATCCTTAGGAAATTACCTGCTCATTATTCTTAGTCTAGACACGTTTTACTGCATTGATTGCATGAATAGTGTATAGACAAATCCATATCTTAGCGTATCTGTTACTGTAGACTTTATCTGACACGTTTCCTTAATTTCCTCTGGGATCTACGGGATCTTCTGTATTATATTAGATATTCTATATAATTAGAATATTATCCGATAATCGAAAATCATTTCATATCAAAAATCCTCTAACTGATCATAAGAGATGGATCCTACACCTAGCTTGGATTCCATTAATTCCGGAAGCAATTTCGATATGCGTATTGAAGTAGACACCGAAGTCAATGAACCCGAAGTGTCTCCACCGTTTAGCTATTTTTCTTTCTGGAGGAGATGGGGGTGGGTCCGAGACTTACTCACTCGATGGAGAAACGAAGAAGGCGAACCCTATCGTGAACCAAACTTACCTGCTAACATCGGAGAAAACGATGTACTCACCGGTGAACCTATACGCAACACCGTTTTCACCCTTCTTACTAAAGTTTTCCACCTCGAAGGTCGCATTACTGCAATCTCAGAAAATATTCAATCTCTACTTCTGAATATCAATCAAAGGGGAATATTAGAAGAAGTTAGGGAACTTCGAATTGATAATCAAGATCTATCGAATCAGATGAGTGGATGGATAGAAATGATAGAGGGTAGGATAGAAACCCTGACAAGAATGGTGCGTGATCTACAAGCTATACTTACTACAACAACATCATCACCAACCTCAGCACCAAAAACACTTGTAGCACCGACAGCAACAGTACCACCATCAGCAGCACCATCAGTATAACCAATACCAACAACAACAACATCATCACATGTCTCAACCTCGTAATCTATACCTCAAGCATAATCATCGTTCTACAAATCATTCTACATAAACTATCTTCGTCCTTCATGGCGATTATGTAATCTCTAATATTTTAGAGATTATGTACTCTAGTTCTAGCCGTAAATCTGATGAGTTTAATATCACATTGACTCATTAAATCCATAATTACGTCTGAAGAAAATATATATGTATATATGTTTTCATAAAGATTGTAATTAAAAGTTTTTGAAATGTCCCGTTCATATTGATTATAAACGTTCCATATTAATTGATTTCGTTGCGAGGTTTTGACCTCTATATGAGACGTTTTTCAAAGACTGCATTCATTTTTAAAACAACCATAACCTTTATTTTATCTATAAAGGTTTAAAAAGCATTACGTAGATTATCAAATAATGATAATCTAAAATATACCGTTTACACACGACCATTACATAATGATTTACAATAAGAATATATTACATCAAAAATAAGTTTCTTGAATGCAGTTTTACATAATATCATACAAGCATGGACTCCAAATCTTGTCCTTATTTTAGTATGCAACAGCGGAAGCTCTTAGTATTCACCTGAGAATAAACATGCTTTAAACGTCAACAAAAATGTTGGTGAGTTATAGGTTTAACCTATATATATCAAATCGTAACAATAGACCACAAGATTTCATATTGCAATACACATCCCATACATAGAGATAAAAATCATTCATATGGTGAACACCTGGTAACCGACATTAACAAGATGCATATATAAGAATATCCCCATCATTCCGGGACACCCTTCGGATATGATATAAATTTCGAAGTACTAAAGCATCTGGTACTTTAGATGAGGTTTGTTAGGCCCAATAGATCTATCTTTAGGATTCGTGTCAATTAGGGTGTCTGTTTCCTTATTCTTAGATTACCATACTTAATAAAAAGGGGCATATTCGATTTCGATAATTTAACCATAGAATGTAGTTTCACGTACTTGTGTCTATTTTGTAAATCATTTATAAAACCTGCATGTATTCTCATCCCAAAAATATTAGATTTTAAAAGTGGGACTATAACTCACTTTCACAGATATTTCCTTCCTCGGAAATAAGACTTGACCACAGATCGATTCACGAACCTATACAAATATGTACATATATATCAAAGTATGATCAAAATATAATTACAACCATTTTTATTATGTTTAAAAGATTTGAGTGTATTAAGTCAGTTGTCCTCGTTAGTAACCTACAACTAGTTGTCCACAGTTAGATGTACAGAAATAAATCGATATATATTATCTTGAATCAATCCACGACCCAGTGTATACACGTCTCAGGCTAGATCATAACTCAAAGTATATATATTTTTGGAATCAACCTCAACCCTGTATAGCTAACTCCAACATTACTGCATATAGAGTGTCTATAGTTGTTCCAAATAATATATATACATGGGTCGATATGATATGTCAAAACATTTGCATACGTGTCTATGGTATCCCAAGATTACATAATATATTAGAATACATGTATAATACAATATAAGTTATCTAGGATATGATTTGTATAGATTTGTTAAACATTTCCCGTAGCTAAAAAGATCAAAAATATCCAATCTTGTTTTACCCATAACTTCTTCATTTTAAATCCGTTTTGAGTGAATCAAATTGCTATGGTTTCATATTGAACTCTATTTTATGAATCTAAACAGAAAAAGTATAGGTTTATAGTCGGAAATATAAGTTACAAGTCGTTTTTGTAAAGGTAGTCATTTCAGTCGAAAGAACGACGTCTAGATGACCATTTTAGAAAACATACTTCCACTTTGAGTTTAACCTTGATTTTTGGATATAGTTTCATGTTCATATGAAAAATAGTTTTCCCAGAAAAACAACTTTTAAATCAAAGTTTATCATAGTTTTTAATTATCCAAACCAAAACAGCCCCCGATTTCACTACGACGGCGTATATCCGATTTATGGTGTTCATCGTGTTTCCAGGTTTTAAATCATTAAGTTAGCATATCATATAGATATAGAACATGTGTTTAGTTGATTTTAAAAGTCAAGTTAGAAGGATTAACTTTTGTTTGCGAACAAGTTTAGAATTAACTAAACAATGTTCTAGTGATTACAAGTTTAAACCTTCGAACAAGATAGCTTTATATGTATGAATCGAATGATGTTATGAACATCATTACTACCTCAAGTTTTCTGGATAAAACTACTGGAAATGATAAAAATGGATCTAGCTTTAAAGGATCCATGGATGGCTTGAAAGTTCTTGAAACAGAATCATGACACGAAAACAGTTCAAGTAAGATTTTCACTCGAAATAATATTGTTATAGTTGTAGAAATTGAATCAAAGTTTGAATATGAATATTACCTTGAATTAGAAAGATAAACTACTATAAATAACAAAGGTTCCTTGATCTTAGATGATTAATTGGAATGGATTAGAAAGCTTGGAAGTAGACTTGCAAACTTGGAAGTATTCTTGATTTTTATGAAACTATACTTATGGAATTTATGAAGAACACTTAGAACTTGAAGATAGAACTTGAGAGAGAGATCAATTAGATGAAGAAAATTGAAGAATGAAAGTGTTTGTAGGTGTTTTTGGTCGTTGGTATATGGATTAGATATAAAGGATATGTAATTTTGTTTTCATGTAAATAAGTCATGAATGATTACTCATATTTTTGTAATTTTATGAGATATTTCATGCTAGTTGCCAAATGATGGTTCCCAAATGTGTTAGGTGACTCACATGGGCTACTAAGAGCTGATCATTGGAGTGTATATACCAATAGTACATACATCTAAAAGCTGTGTATTGTACGAGTACGAATACGGGTGCATACGAGTAGAATTGTTGATGAAACTGAACGAGGATGTAATTGTAAGCATTTTTGTTAAGTAGAAGTATTTTGATAAGTGTCTTGAAGTCTTTCAAAAATATATGAATACATATTAAAACACTACATGTATATACATTTTAACTGAGTCGTTAAGTCATCGTTAGTCGTTACATGTAAATGTTGTTTTGAAACCTTTAGGTTAACGATCTTGTTAAATGTTGTTAACCCATTGTTTATTATATCAAATGAGATGTTAAATTGTTACATTATCATGATATTATGATATATAATATATCTTAGTATGATATATATACAGTTAAATGTCGTTACAATGATAATCGTTACATATATGTCTCGTTTCGAAATCATTAAGTTAGTAGTCTTATATTTACATATGTAGTTCATTGTTAATACACTTAATGATATATTTACTTATCATTTAACATAATTAACCAAGTGTATCAATATCTTAATATGATTCATATGTACCTAGTAAGACGTTGTTATAACGATAATCGTTATATATATCGTTTTCGAGTTTCTTAATTTAATAGCCTCATTTTTATGTATATAACTCATTGTTAAAATACCTAATGAGATACTTACTTACAATAAAGTCATGTTAACTATATATATATAACCATATATATGTCATCGTATAGTTTTTACAAGTTTTAACGTTCGTGAATCACCGGTCAACTTGGGTGGTCAATTGTCTATATGAAACCTATTTCAATTAATCAAGTCTTAACAAGTTTGATTGCTTAACATGTTGGAAACATTTAGTCATGTAAAAATCAATCTCAATTAATATATATAAACATGAAAAAGTTCGAGTCACTACAGTTTTATTGTACAAACTGTTAATGGTGAAAATATTTTAACGGGTAGGTAATACCCGAGGAATATTTAGATTTCACATTAATAAGTACACTGTACATTCTTTCAAATCTAATTCAACAGTCATTTACTATCCTATTTACAACCACCGATATACGTATCCGTTCACCATAGAATAACCCTTTTGCATTCAATTTCATATTTGGATTTTGATCTATCAGAATCCAACAAGTGGCATAATGAAGAAAACATTGGACAAATAATAAAATTTGTTAGAAACAAACAAATTAACCATGAGAAAATTTTGTTAAGAATCCACGCTAACAAAATCCTAGCAAACTGTTCCTAGCTAACTGATTACATTTTATTTATCGCAGTTTATTTATCGCATTTTAATTATCGCAATTTTAATTATCGTCATTTAATTTCTGTTATTTACTTTACGCATTTTATTTATCATCATTTAATTTCTGTTATTTATTTTACGCACTTTAAGTATCGGGACACGTATACAAGGTTTTGACATATCATATCGATGCATATATATATATATATATATATATATATATATATATATATATATATATATATATATATATATTATTTGGAATAACCATAGACACTCTATATGCTGTAATGATCGAGTTCGCTATACAGGGTCGAGGTTGATTCTACAATAATATATATACTTTGAGTTGTAATCGAGTCTGAGACATGTACACGGGTCACAATACGTATTAATTAATTCGAATATTATATAGTAAACTATATATGAATTATTATTTGTACACTGCTAACTGTGGACTATCAACATTGGACAATTAAAATGAATTAAAATATTAAAATATTGATTATAACATATGAAACTAAACAATTCTTCAAGTTTGTCATTTGATTTTATCTTAAACCTCATTTGTATCTTGACGATTCCAATCTGCGTTCAAACCTTTCATGATACTTGAAAACACCTCAATCGAGAGGATGAACCAACCGCACTTCATCTACGGAAGAAAAGATTGATGCAGATAGTTATGCACCTGAAAACACTCGGAACCTGAGTAAACGTTTAACACATATTTGTGCTAGCTTCTTTGGCATTGTTATTACCGAAAATAACATTGCAATTTTCCCCCCCTCAAATTAGCCAATTTTGTCACAGCTCCAGCAAAACAACTTCGACTTTTCATTCGAATTAGCCTTATTATAACCTCGATATATAAGTTTGCCTTTCGACATCGTCATCAGGGAACTGTTTATGTTCCACCACATTAGCAGTAAACTTACCAGCAACTTCATTACTCATTGGCCTAAGTCTCTCCGAAGAACCATTATATTTGTTCGTTAAACTCTATCATGTACTTATTCGCATCTGATAACGAGAACTGCCATACCAATTACCGGATATCAGTAATCAGTATTTTGAAATCTCGCAGCATGTCTACATTAACAGTTATATGTATCCATATAACATTTATCTCTTAGAATTATGATCTTCCATTTTGAAATTCTAAAAAGCACCCAGTCTGCGAATTAATACTCTGAATTTTGAAAAGTTGAATGAAGCAACAAAAAAAAAAAAAAAAAAAAAACCTGTAAACGACCTCAAAAGCCAAAAGTTGATGATAAATGATTGTATGTTGGCAAAGCTCAGAAAAAGTTTGAAAGTGAAAAACTGATTGAGCAAACTACGAAGGAGTCTCTGAACAAATCACAAGGACTAAACTTGTACATTAAAAATCCTGATGATTCTGTTTCTGATGAAATTTTTAACGAATACCTTGCTTCTGACTCCAAACTCTTGCGGACAAATTTTCTTCACCATCCTTCGATATTAGGAAATCCAAGATATCATCGTATCTTTCATTATAAATATCCTCCATATTTCTGAAGATATTTTCATAACTATTCTTATCTGAAATCATTAATATCTTCGTGATATCAGTGTTACATCATATAGAAACTGTTAGTTTCTATATTCTGTAACTTTCGAGCTTAAAATATGAATGTTATTGAAGTAATGTTAGTAATTGATGAATGAGTTAGTATAATATAATGACACTTGATCAACGTGATTATATTACAGTAAGTCATGCTGAGTTCCTAAATGGAACATGATGATTCACAGATTATAACGTCATCATGTGTCATGTTACATAAGTCTTTCATTCTTATTAACTTCTGAACATATCAAGAAAGTATATTCTTGATAGTTCTATTCTCAATGATTCTGGTAAATTGACAAATCAAATCGTGGTCTTACGTTCTTTCTCGTTTAGAACATTAAGTTCATTCGAAACTCCATACTTACGAATTCTGGATCATTACTCGCTTTACTAGAGGTCGGGAGGATAATAAAAAGGCAAAGAGCTTCAAAATATAAGAGAATATATAAAGCCCAATGACGACACGGAGGTTACAAACTGTGGATATTAATACGAATAGCAATATAAAGACACGGTATAATTAAGAATAGTATCACCCCAAGGTTATATTAAAAGTAAAGAGATTCTTCTGGCGGTAGATGAAAAAGAAGAATGACAGATATGAAAGTGAGGAGTATATTAAGAATTAGAACTGGATGGAGCATATTGATGAATGCTTTAAAGTATAAATTGGGAAAGAAAGAATAGAAGGTGTGGGTTGTAAGGAAACAAAGGGGGTGGATTTATAGAAAAATATTCGACAGAGCAATCAAAACAGATGATCGCATTTAAAGCGGATCCCAATTCCCTTGATTATCGATAAACCAAATCTTATTATGAAGATTTTCTCTAAATCCCTTGAATTCCGGAATTCAACCAACACAACATCAAAAGTTAAGACGCACCTTGTTTTCTAAATTCAACCCTGACTATGTCAAAAGCTAAGACAAATCTCTATTTCTTCACTTCATTCTTTTGTGATAACTTCACTCATACGCTTCGGATAATCAAATTGTTTTATCCATATTACTCAGTGATGATAACACTATGTTTATCAACTCATATTCGTCATGAAAACATTTTTATTGTTAACAATAACCACCTCACTCAAATTTCGGGACGAAATTTCTTTAACGGGTAGGTACTGTGATGACCCGGAAATTTCCGACTAAATTTAAACTTTATTCTTATATGATTACGACTTGATTAGCAAAGTTAGTTAAACTGAGTTTACAAACTTTTAAACTATTTACATAGATTCATTTATACCACTGAATATTTCCGACGATTGACGAACATTGTGTGATAATAAATATGTAAATATATATATATATATATATATATATATATATATATATATATATATATATATATATATATATATATATATATATATATATATATATATATATATATTATTTTGAGTTAGTATAACACCATTTAATCAATTGAATTAAATATGTAAAGTAATTTACAAAATAAATAAGATGTTAATAAAATAAATATATATAAATATATATGAATTCAGTACGCAATTAATATTATATGTATGTTGTAATATATCTAATATAGATAAATATTAAATGTTCAATGTGTTATTATGGGTGTGACTTAATTAATAAAATGTAATATCATTATATTAAATTTAATTACGAGTTAAAATATAATTAATATATTACTTTCATTATTAATATTGATATCAGTATCATTATTAGTATTAAAGTATTAATTTAATATATAGTATATATATATATATATATATATATATATATATATATATATATATATATATATATATGAGATTTGATATGAATAAATTGTTATATCAATATTAATATTATTACTTTCATTATTAGTATTAATATTATTATCTGTATTATTAATATTGTTATATAAAATTTAAACATGTAACATGTTAATATTAGTATTATTATTAAATACTATCAAATAGAATATATACATATATAGGTATATGGATTTATGTATCATTATTATTATTATTAATAGAATTATTATCACTAATGTAGTTATTAATTTTATTATTCGTAATATCATTATTACTAAAATTATTAAAATTATTATGAATATTGTTAATACCATTATAATACCACTAATTATCTTTATCACTAATAAAACTAATATTATCATTATTATTATTATTATTATTATTATTATTATTATTATTATTATTATTATTATTATTATTATTATTATTATTATTATTATTATTATTATTATTATTATTATTATTATTATTATTATTATTATTAATTAATATAAATGGTACTACTATAAATGATAATATGTTTATTAATATTAATTATTCAGTATAATATAATCAAAGTCAGATAAAAACGCGTTTACATGAGTAGCCCCATCAGATCCTTCTTTTTAATTTTTTTATTTATTTCTTCTCCTACCTCCTGCATACTCGTGGAAACTGGTCGGCCTTCACATCCCTACAAGACAACAATCGATCCTCTCTTGCCTACTGAATCAATTATTCGACTTCTAAAATCACACACTACAAACAACTACTGCCAATTGTAAGATTGAAACCAAAAACCCACCACTTCCTTTGCTCACGACCATATTAATTCAAAACGCGAATTTGAGTCAATCTTCAAAATGTAAAAATGCAGAAGTGTTAGGAATCGTTCAGGTAATCTTTCTGTTAATTTTCAGAATCCAATTCCATCTAACGAGGTTTAATTTTGAAGTCAAAGTTTATAAATAAAAAGTCAACTCTGTGTTCTTCGATCAAATTAAAGTTTTATAGATCGATTCTGTTAAAATTAATGATTGAGAAAGATTGTAATGGTCATTTTAAACATATTTCGTTTTATAATCATTGTCTAAAAACCTCTGAAAAGCAAAATCAATTTTTAAGTTTGGAAGTGTTCTTGCGAAGTAACAGATACATATTTGTATATATATATATATATATATATATATATATATATATATATATATATTTGTTGTTTGATGAACAACAACATAGTTACAGGTCGTTTACAAAAAAAGTTCAAAGCTTAAACTCAAACCATAAATTGATATTGGATAAAGAATAAGTGCCTTGATCGATACAGTTTATGTTCTTCATTGTTTTCAAAGTTACAGCTTCTGTTTTAAATTTTTTTATCTGGCCTGTCGATCAAACAATAAATCGAGTTGTTATGTTCAATATAATGCCATAAACCAAGTCCATTAATTGCTGTTATAATTGTTTGGAATTTTGGTCGATTGGAAATTATGAAGAAGATGATGAATCAGTGTTACGGGTTATATATATATATATATATATATATATATATATATATATATATATATATATATATATATATATATAGATATCAATAAATTCAGAAATGGAAGACAGATCAAATGGTTAGAGTGTTGTTCGGATGTCTGGGAGGTTGAGGGTTCGAGTCCCGGCTTGGGCAGTCTACCATTTCTTTTTAAACCTTTAAAGGTAGTTTCATATTATTATTATTATTATTATTATTATTATTATTATTATTATTATTATTATTATTATTATTATTATTATTATTATTATTATTATTATTATTATTATTATTATTATTATTATTATTATTATTGTCACTAATGATGTTACTAGTATTATTATTGTTAAAAGTATTACTAGTACTATTAGTATTATCATTATAATTATTGGAATTATCATTATAATTAGTATTATAAATATTACTATTATAACTATGATTAAAATTATTGTTATTGTTAATGTATTATAATTATCATTGTTATTATTATTATTATTATTATTATTATTATCCTCATCAATATCATTTAAAAGTAGTATGATTAAAATTATAGAATTATCATTGTTATTATTAGAAATTGTTATTAGGACTAACATGATAGTTATTATTATTATTACTAATAAAAGTATTAGTTACCATTTATTATTAGTATTACGATTATAGTCACCAATATGAATAATAATATTATTATTAGGATTACTAATTTATCATTTTTGTAATTGTTAGTATTATTGTTATTATTAACCCAAGTAGTATTTTAAACAATATCATTACTATTATTAGTATTATCATTATCAATAAAATTATTATTATTATGATGAGTAAATCATTGTTATCAGAACTATCATTTTTTTAACAAATAAATATTTTATACATAAAATATACTCTTTACATATACTAAAGGTACATTAATATTTCATATACAATATATCAAACATATTAATAGTATTTATATAAATACTTACATATAATCAACTAATGATTTTAAATATAATATTGATCATATAATATATATATAGATATATTGATACAAATAAATATATAAATATTTATCATTTTAAATATATATATACAAAATAAATAAATATAACATATAAATTAAATATATCAATTATATCTAAATAACATAATATAACAAGTATATTATTAATAACAAATTATATATATATATATATATATATATATATATATATATATATATATTGTTCAATTACAAATATGTGTGTTAATATATATATACAAATGATATAGGTTCGTGAATCTGAGGTCAACCCTGCATTGTTCAGTTGTTCAATATAGTCATATGTATTTTTACTACAAAATACATTAGGTGAGTTTCATTACTCCCTTTTTAAATGCTTTTGCAATATATATTTTTAGGACTGAGAATACATGCGTTTCTTTTATAAATGTTTTACGAAATAGACACAAGTAATCGAAACTACATTCTATGGTTGGATTATTAAACCGAATATCGCCTTCAAGTCTGATAACCTAAGAATTTAGGGAAATGGCCCCTGATTGACGCGAATCCTAAAGATAAATCTATGGACCTTGACAAGTCCCATTCGGGATACGAATGCTTTAGTACATCGAGATTATTATTATACAGACGAGAGGTTCTGTTTGGGGATATTCTATGCATTTAAGTTAACGTCGGTTACCAGGTGTTCAATCCATATGAATGATATTTTTGTCTCTATGCATGGGACGTATGTTTATGAGAAATGGAAATATGAAATATTGTGGTCTATTAAAATTATGAAATGATTATTTATGTTAAACTAATGAACTCACCAACCTTTTGGTTGACACTTGAAAGCATGTTTATTCTCAGGTACGAAAGAATCTTCCACTGTGCATTTGCTCATATTAGAGATATTACTTGGAGTCATTCATGACATATTTCAAAAAATGTTGCATTCGAATCGTTGAGTTCATCAAGATTATTATTAAGTCAATTATATTTAGATATATTATGAAATGGTATGCATGTCTATCAACTGTCGATGTAATGAAAGTTTGTCTTTTAAAAACGAATGCAATGTTTGTAAAATGTATCATATAGAGGTCAAGTACCTCGTGATGTAATCAACTATTGTGAATCATTTATAATCGATATGGATTTCATCCAGATGGATTAGGACGGGTTCCTTTAATAAGTACCGTTAATGAAGAAGAATCTACTTCGATCCCAAAATTCACCATTCCACAACCTTCCAACCCAATATTCTCAATAGACGAGTCATCTACCGAAGATGAACTACGAGCTGAAATAGATAATGACACCTCGGATTTCACCCAATTGGGTAATAGAGGTGAAACCTTTGATCCCGAGAATGAACGAAAGGAAATGTTAGGAATTGTCCACCCTATAATATGTATGTCAGTGTATATCGATCCATTTGACCAAGAACCAGAAAAGTGACATATCCATTTACTAAAAGCTACACTTAGAAAAGAATTAAGTAGTGACGATCGGGTGGGTCTAAACTTTAAACCCATTGATATATTATACACCACCCGAGATGTAAATAACTGGCTCACTATTTTAATTCTTGAAACTTATTCTACCGACTTCACATGTCGTCAGCTAAGTGTGGGGAAGTCTAACCCCACTTAACGTTAAATTAGGGGTTCGGGTTAGTGCATAACTCGTTAATAAAAATGCACGATTAGGGTAAAAGACGTATTTTCAAATATTAGTAAACAGTTCAGAAAAGCAGCCGTTTTTGAAGAAAAATATGTGTGATAAAACAAGAAGGAATGAACGATGAGGTGCACCATCTATCATTCGACTAGCTTTGAAATTACAAACTGGGTATTCTTAATCACTTTTCTACACTAATCACCCTCATGAATTTATAATTATAGTCTGATTTCATGCAAATGAGGGCATTGCATGATCTCAAGTGTGGGGAAGGGTTATAAATTCTCTCGGGTTTATACTTGGTTTATTTTCTAAATTTTATGAAAATTTGAAAATTTTTCAATTAAATGAATTCAAAATTATATTTATACATATTTATGAACGATAAAACTAGGTGTTAATGCCGAAATTATCGTTACCTCGAAAAGGACATAAATTGAGAAACAACTAAAATGCTTGAATTTATTTATTAAGATATAAAAAGATGCATGAAAAAAGCCAAGTGTGGGGAGAATGTACCAAGTTATTCAATTAAAAACTATCTATCACATGTTTCTGTAAAGTTTATTGCAGATGCTTTTGTTTTGGACTAAATTAACTGTTTTACCCGGTTTACTGTAATATATTTGAAAGAGAGATGGATCTACACGATGAATCAATTCCATCATTAAAAGGAAGTAAAGTCTTCCTAAAAAGACACGCGCTTCTTGATTTAGGTCAAGAAGTTGTCATCCAGACCAGCTGTAGGTTGACCAAAAATCTAGAAAAGTCATCACTAAAATCAACAGGAAATCCACGGACCTCAGCATCAAACAGGGTCGCCAAGTGGTCAGACTTATCCTAACCAAGAGAGGATCTGTCTCGTAAAATGGGGAGGGCACCGTGCAAATTAGCTTGATAAGACTAATGAATTAGACCCCCAGAAAGGATAATCTCCTAAAAGATTAAAAATCAGCTTTTAAGCCTGATATTACTCAATCCTTGAGATTGACCTTAAAGATTGAGAATTACAAACTCATGAAATTCGATAATATCTAAACTCGAGCTTGAACGAGAAAATATTTTGATCAAATTAAAACCGATTTGTTTTCTGAAAACCCATTTTCAATGCGTTCATTACCATTGAACGTAAAATCCTAAGAATTCACTGGAATTCATTAGGTTACCTGAACCAAATCGGGTGTCAACCGTAAGAACGGTGGTTGCATAGCATGGTCGGAGACAGGACCTTGTGCCAGATCGAAAAATCATAGGGTGATCTTTACTATTGCTCCTACAAAGGATAGTAACTGCATCCAACACGTTTTAGACCATGAACAAATGCATGTCATTAGACATTGCCTTAACAATTTCTTGTTCATCGCTTTCCTTTACAACCGGACGGTAGTTTGTCGAAAGGTAATATGAAGTAAACTGGATGTGTGCTTTCCGATACAGGGATAGCAGTGGATTACACGAACCTAAAAGTTTTTAGCCAAAATATTAAAATATTGATCCACAAATATATTTTGCAACACCGATGGTGGGTCAAATCAGAAAACTTATCTAGGGTAAAAGCTAGAATGAATTTTCAAAAGATCAAATGTTTTCATAAAGATCCAATTTCCTTAAAGAATCTAAATTTTCATAGTCATGTGGGACTGTAAACCATATCGTTACTATCATTGTTTATACCGCCGTATCAAAATCACTGATGTATAAAGTGTGAGAATAAAAAAAGTGATTCGAGTGAAGTGTGATTTAATTTCAAGTTCTGTATTGCTTGAGGACAAGTAACGTTCAAGTGTGGGGATATTTGATAGTGCTCCAAATGAACATATATTTAGTAGCAATATCCTTCCAATATGTAAAGCTTTTGGTTGCAATTGTTCTATTTTTATGTAATATTCGTTTAAATAAATAAGTACGAAGATAAAAGGCGAAAACGACAATTTGAAGACGCAAAAGTCCAAAAAGCTCAAATGTACAAGATACAATTCAAGTGGTTCAAATTATTGATGAGAAACGTCTAAAAATTACAAGAGTACAAGCCGCGAAACGCAAAGTACAAGATATCTACGCGTACGAAAGGACGTTCGAAAATCCGGAACCGGGACATAAACCGGGCGTAAATGCGCGACGCAACGGACCTAAAATTACAAGTCAACTATGCACAAGAATAAAATATAATATATAAATAATTATATAAATTATTTATATAATATATATATATATATATATATATATATATATATATATATATATATATATATATAAAATAAATATGTCGACAAAGCTAGGATCCAAAATTTGGTGAGCTGGAATCTGAAGCCCCGCACTCGCGGAGCTGTAAAGGGTAAAAACTCCGCACTCGCGGAGCTGTCTGTTTCAGAAATGGCCTATAAAAGCCATCGAATTCAGCCGAGAGAAAATAACAATTCAATCGATCTCTCTCTTTTATATATATAATTATATATATTTATAATATATATAATATATTTTAGTTTTATATTAGATTAGTTTAGTTAATGTAACGGTTAATTACGGGTTTTGAAGTCTTAGTTCTGTCCGTGTAACACTACGTGATAAATAATCAATGTAAGCTATGTTCTCCTATTTAAATTAATGTCTCGTACTTAATTTATTATTATACTTATTTAAGCCGAAGTAATCATGATGTTGGACTAAATATTAAAGACGGGGTTATTGGGCTTTGGACCATAATTGGGGTTTGGATAAAAGAATGACACTTGTGGAAATTAGACTATGGGCTATTAATGGGTTTTATATTAACTTAACGATACCTCGTTAATTTAATATAAAGGTTATAATTTGACGTATCTATAAATAACCACATACGCTTAATCGGGTACGGTGGGCGGGATATCTATAAATACCAATAATTGTTCATTTTACCGGACACGGAACTGGATTAATAGTTAATGGACTAGTTGAAACAGGGGTGGATTACATTCAAGGGTAATTGGTGTAATTGTTAACAAAGTAATAAAACCTTGGATTACACGCAGTCGATAACCTGGTGTATTCATTAAACCAAGTATTAAGACCTTATTACAATTCGAATCCCCAATTAGTTAGAATATTTGACTTCAGGTATAAGGTTAATTTGGCGAAGACCCTCGCACTTTATAATTATGACCGATGGACTATTATGGACAAAACCAGATGGACTTATCGAATAATTCAGGACAAAGGACAATTAACCCAGGGTAATAAATTAAAACGTCAAACATCATGATTACGGAAGTTTAATTAAGCATAATTCCTTTATTTTATTTCTTATCGGATTTTAATTTTCGCTACTTTAATTATCGTCATTTATATTTTGCATTAGGTTTTAATTGTGACTTAAAATATAAAATCGACAAAGTGGTCATTAAACGGTAAACCCCCTTTTATATATTATTACTATATATAATATATTTTGTACAAATATAATTGTTTAAAAATATAGTGTAAAATAAGTCGTCTCCCTGTGGAACGAACCGGACTTACTAAAAACTATACTACTCTACGATTAGGTACACTGTCTATAGTGTTGTAGCAAGGTTTAGGTATATCCTATCTGTAAATAAATAATTAAAACTTGTGTAATTTGTAACGTATTTCGTATTAAAAATATATAGTATTTCGTACCCCACCTCGCACACATCAGTCCTCTTCGTGGTTAGCTCAATCCGTTTTCCAGTTCTAACTTTTCTGAGCTTTTCCAACATACTATTATTTATTATCAAACTTTTGGCCGTTTAGACCATTGATAATGCTACAAACGAACATATATTTCATAGCATTATTCCTCAAGAAAGACAAGCTTTTAGTTGCAATTGTTCTATTTACAAGTGATATTCGTTTAAATAATAAAAGGTGAAGACAAAAGACAGATTCGACGATTTGAAGACGCAAACGACCAAAAAGCTCAAAAGAACAAAAGACAATCAAAAAGGTTCCAATTATTGATAAGAAACGTCTCGAAATCACAAGAGTACAAGATTCAAAACGCAAAGTACAAGATATTAAATTATACGCGAGGACGTTCGAAAATCCGGAACCGGGACTAGAGTCAACTCTTAACGCTCGACGCAACGGACTAAAAATTACAAGTTAACTATGTATATAAATATAATATAATATATAATTAATTATATTAATTATATATATATTATATATATATATTATTAAAACCGTCGGCAGCCAGAAACTCCAAGGGTGTGAAATGAAAATACCTCTCCGCGACTCGCGGAGTTTTAAGGCTATTTGGCCGCGAGTCGCGGAGCCCCAAATTTCATTTCTGGCTATAAAGCCAACCGAATTCTGATCGAATTTAACATCCTTTTTCTCAATCTCTCTCAATATATACGAGTAATATATATTTATATTTATAATTTATATTTTAATTTTAATTATAATTCTAATAATAAGGGTATGTTAGCGAATGTTGTAAGGGTGTAAGTCGAAATTCTGTCCGTGTAACGCTACGCTATTTATTGTAAGTTATGTTCAACCTTTTTACATTAATGTCTCGTAGCTAAGTTATTATTATGCTTGTTTAAAACGAAGTAATCATGATGTTGGGCTAATTACTAAAATTGGGTAATTGGGCTTTGTACCATAATTGGGGTTTGGACAAAAGAACGACACTTGTGGAAACTAGACTATGGGCTATTAATGGGCTTTATATTTGTTTAACTAAATGAAAGTTTGTTAATGTTAATATAAAGATTTACAATTGGGCGTCCCTATAAATTACCATATACACTCGATCGGACACGATGGGCGGGGTATTTATATGTACGAATAATCGTTCATTTAACCGGACACGGGAATGGATTAATAGCCACTAGAATAATTAAAACAGGGGTGAAATTACATTCAAGGGTAATTGGTGTAATTGTTAACAAAGTAGTAAAACCTTGGTTTACACGCAGTCGATAACCTGGTGTATTCATTAAACAAAGTATTAAAACCTTGTTACAATTCGAATCCCCAATTAGTTGGAATATTTATCTTCGGGTATAATAATAATTTGACAAGGACACTTGCAATTTATATTTATGACTGATGGACTGTTATGGACAAAAACCAGACGGACATATTGAATAATCCAGGACAAAGGACAATTAACCCATGGGCATAAAACTAAAATCAACACGTCAAACATCATGATTACGGAAGTTTAAATAAGCATAATTCTGTTATTTCATATTTAATTTCCTTTATTTTATATTTAATTGCACTTCTAATTATCGCACTTTTATTTATTGTTATTTTATTTAATCGCACTTTTAATTATCGTACTTTTAATTATCGCAATTTAATTTTATCGCATTTTTATTATTCGCAATTTCATTATCGTTATTTACTTTACGCTTTAATTTAAAGTCTTGTATTTATTTTATATTTTACATTAGGTTTTAACTGCGACTAAAGTTTTAAAATCGACAAACCGGTCATTAAACGGTAAAAAAAAAAAACCCCCCTTTATAATAATAATATCACTTATATATATATTTGTATTTTTATAAAAGTAAACTAATATAGCGTTGAGCTTTGTTTAAAGATTTCCCTGTGGAACGAACCGGACTTACTAAAAACTACACTACTGTACGATTAGGTACACTGCCTATAAGTGTTGTAGCAAGGTTTAAGTATATCCATTCTATAAATAAATAAATATCTTGTGTAAAATTGTATCGTATTTAATAGTATTTTCTAATAAAATTTAATAGTATTTTATACCCCTCTGCTTTGACACCAAGTATTTTTGGCGCCGCTGCCGGGGATTATCTTAAAAACCTGAAGCGCAACGCTAATATAAAAAAAAAAAAAATTTTTATCTACTTTTATTAAAAGTCGTTTTTGTAAAAAAATTACGTTTTAATTATTCAAAAATATAAAAAGAAAAACAAAAATATAAGTATTTTTAGGATTTTGTTAAATATTTAAGTTTTATAAGTTTCTTTATCTTTATTTTAATTTATAAAAATATAAATTTTATTAAAAATCGTTTATTTAAACTAAAAACAGAAAAAAGAAAATAAAAAAAAATAAAATAAAGAAAAACGCGTAAAAAGTGAAACCTGTCAACTGTTTTTCTGAACCCCGCGACTCGCGGGGTTTTCCTCTTTAATTGCCGCGACTCGCGGAGGTCTTCTGACACACGGACAAAACCCTAAAGTTGCATTAATTACGGGGTTTTAATTATTATTATTATTATTTAACTTAATTATTATTATTATTATTATTAATTTTAGTTTTTTTACTTTTTTACTTTATATATGTATTTTGTTTAATTAGTTTTATTAAAATTGTAAAATTAGTAGTTTTATTAAATAAATAATATAAAAATAATATTTTTTATAAAAATTGTACCTTTTACAACTTTTTGTATATTTTTATATTTTGTACCTTTTTAATCGTTGTAGCGTAATATTTGTATTTTTTAGCTCATATTTAATTTTAAACTTAGTTTTAGCTATAGTTATTTTTACTCCTAGATTTTTAGGCTTTGCCGTAGAATTCCTTAAGTACTTTTTCTTTAGACTAAGATTTAGGTGCTTTAGAATTTTGCGACACCTTTTTAAGTTTTAGTTTCTTTTTAAGTTATTTCCATTTGGGATTTAGTTTTTCTTGTAAGCTTTAATATTTTTAGACCTTTTACTATGTATCAATTATCATTCCAATTAGTAATTTCAATTTGCGATTATAATTTTAAGTTAGTTATAGTAATAAGGTTAAATTAGTTAAGTATTTTTAAGTTTTTATAAGTTTCTTTTATTTTTCCGTCACCTTTTATTTTTCAACCATTTTTTATTTTTCGACATTTTTCGACGCGCAATCTATTTCTTTCTTATTTCTCGCCATTCTAGTTTTTAGGACTTAGATTTTTTTTCTACTTCTTATCTAAATTTCTTAAAATTACGAAAATTTATTTTGAGTGGTTAAATTAATAGACATCAAAATTTTCTGGTTCGTAGTAATAGTTGGATTTGTACGTGGACCGGGTTATTGGAGCCAAACAGTCCTCAATTATATTGAGACCAAACGAATCCTGCCCCTCTGCTGCATCTTTTGGCTATTCGAAACGTGGGCAAAATCAGAAAAGTCTATTGATTGGATAACTTATTATAATTTTTCTTTCCTTTTAAAAACTAATAGGATATTCAGTGAATGCACCGAGCAAGACGTTCATCACCTTTTGTACGTTCACCACCTGTAACTAGATCAAGACATCGTTTAACAAATATAACCGCCGTTGATTTTTCTTTAGAATCGTCATCCAGTCGACCAAGTACTTCAGTTCAAATTTCCGATAATCCATTTTTTGAACCCGACCTCACAATTGAGAATCCAGAAAATATTCAGGAACGGTTCATAGATCCTGAACCATTAAACTTTCCTCCGGAACCACCAATCATTCAAACAGAGATTGTTGAGGAACGAACTATTAAATCAGAATCATCTAGTGATACCGAGTCAACAAATTCAATTATGGAGAATCTGGAACCTTTAAGTATGGAAGACCGAATGAGAGCTAAACGCACTGGCCAAGGTCACGCAATTACTCATCCAGACATTAATGCGCCAGATTATGAAATCAAAGGACAAATTCTACACATGGTGACTAATCAATGCCAATTTAGTGGTGCGCCGAAGGAAGATCCAAATGAACATCTACGTACCTTTAATAGGATCTGCACACTATTTAAAATACGAGAAGTGGAGGATGAACAGATATATCTCATGTTATTTCCCTGGACTTTAAAGGGAGAAGCCAAAGATTGGTTGGAATCGTTACCTGAAGGAGCGATCGATACATGGGATGTTTTAATTGATAAATTTCTTAAACAATTCTTTCCTGCATCTAAAGCCGTAAGACTTCAAGCAGAAATTGTTACGTTCACACAAAAACCAAATGAAACTCTATATGAGGCGTGGACAAGATATGGAAAATTGTTAAGAGGATGTCCGCAACATGGTTTAGACACCTGTCAAATAGTACAAATATTCTACCAAGGATGCGACATCACTACAAGAAAAGACATAGATATAGCAGCTGGTGGTTCGATTATGAAGAAAACCGAAACTGATGCTTACAAAATTATTGATAATACTGCTTCCCACTCACATGAGTGGCATCAAGAAAAAGATATCATTAGATCATCTAAAGCAGCTAGAGCCGATTCTAGCCATGACTTAGATTCCATTTCCGCAAAGATAGATGCTTTCGAGAGACGAATGGAAAAGATGACTAAAGATATTCATGCTATACGAATTAGTTGTGAGCAGTGTGGAGGACCACATTTGACAAAAGATTGTCTCAGCATTGAATTAACAATGGAACAAAGAGAGAATATTTCATACATAAACCAAAGGCCTGGAAATAATTATCAGAATAATTATCAACCGCCAAGACCGATTTACAATCAAAACCAGAATTATAACCGAAATATTCCATACAACAACCAACAAGGTCCTAGCAATCAACAAGTATCCAATAATACTTACAATCAGCAAAGACCTAATTTTCAAAACAAACCACCACAACAAACCGATGATAAAAAGCCTAATTTAGAAGATATGATGACGAAGCTAGTTGAAACTCAAACGCAGTTTTTCACATCTCAAAAACAAACAAATGAACAAAATGCTCAAGCATTTAGAAATCAACAAGCTTCTATTCAAAATCTGGAACAAGAAGTAAGTAACCTAGCAAGGTTAATAGGTGAAAGAAAACCGGGAAGTCTACCTAGTGATACAAATGCTAACCCCCGGAATGAAACAGCTAAAGTTATTACCACAAGAAGTGGTACAACACTTAAACCACCTGAAATACCTGTAACTTCTGATGAAACTATTCCTACTCCACAAGAACCACAACCTGATCAAGATAAGGAAAAAGAACCGGTAGTTGAAAAGGTTAATGAAGATAACACAGTTAAGGATAAACCTTATGTTAAACCATACCAACCACCACTTCCTTATCCGAGTAAAATGAAGAAGGAAAAACTTGAAGCCGAGCAATCCAAATTCTTGGATATGTTTAAACAGATAAATGTAAATCTTCCTTTCATTGATGTGATTTCAGGAATGCCAAGGTATGCTAAATTCTTGAAAGATCTAATCACGAATAGAAAGAAAATGGAAGAACTCTCGGCTGTAACTATGAATGCTAATTGTTCAGCAGTGCTGTTGAATAAGATACCAGAAAAACTATCTGATCCAGGAAGTTTCACAATTCCATGTTTTCTGGGTAGTCTTAGTTCAATAGAAGCATTAGCAGATTTAGGTGCTAGTATAAATCTAATGCCGTATTCACTATACGCTAAACTAGACCTTGGAGAATTGAAACCAACCAGAATAAGCATACAACTAGCCGATAGATCAATAAAATATCCTAGAGGGATAATGGAGAACATGCTAGTTAAAGTTGGTACTTTAGTATTTCCAGTAGATTTTGTTGTTTTAGACATGGAAGAAGATTCTCAAGTTCCTCTCATATTAGGAAGACCATTCTTAAACACGGCTAAAGCAATGATAGACGTGTTCGGTAAGAAACTGACCCTAAGTATAGAGGATGAGAGTGTTACCTTTTCAGTTGATAGAGCAATGCAACAACCACAATCTGCAGATGATACATGTTATTATATTAAAACTATAGATGCACATACAGAATTATTAGAAGAATTTCCAGAATTACAAGGAACAGGAGAATGTTCTTTAGGAGAAGGAAATGAACCAATTGATGAAGCTGAAATGTTAGCTACACTTATAGCTAATGGATATGAACCAACAACAGAAGAAATTCAAATGCTAAAAGAAGAAGACAGATATCGATATAAATCATCGATAGAAGAACCTCCGAACTTAGAGTTAAAGCCACTTCCAAACCATTTGGAATACGCTTATTTACATGGTGAATCTGAATTACCTGTAATAATATCGTCTTCTCTTACTGAAAATGAGAAATCACAACTCATTTCTGTGTTGAAAGCTCATAAACCAGCCATTGCATGGAAGATTCATGATATTAAAGGAATAAGTCCTTCGTATTGCACACATAAAATCCTTATGGAAGAAGGTCATAAAACGTATGTGCAACGCCAACGAAGACTAAATCCTAATATGCAAGATGTAGTTAAGAAAGAGATTATTAAACTGCTAGATGCAGGTTTAATTTATCCAATCTCTGATAGTCCATGGGTAAGCCCAGTTCAATGCGTGCCTAAGAAGGGTGGCATGACTGTTATCACAAATGAGAAAAATGAGCTTATTCCTACTAGGACTGTAACAGGATGGCGTGTATGTATTGATTATAGAAAATTAAATGACGCCACCAGAAAAGATCACTTTCCCTTACCTTTCATTGATCAAATGTTGGAAAGATTAGCCGGAAATAGTTACTATTGTTTTCTAGATGGATTTTCCGGATATTTTCAAATTCCAATAGCACCCGAGGACCAAGAGAAAACCACATTCACGTGCCCTTATGGTACTTTTGCTTACAAACGCATGCCATTTGGACTTTGTAACGCCCCTGCAACCTTTCAAAGGTGTATGATGGCGATTTTTCACGACATGATAGAAGAATGCATGGAAGTATTCATGGATGACTTTTCAGTCTTCGGTGATACATTTAAATCATGTCTAGTTAATCTGGAACGAATGCTAATTAGATGCGAAAAATCAAATCTAGTACTCAATTGGGAGAAATGCCATTTCATGGTTAAAGAAGGCATCGTTCTTGGACATAAAATTTCAAAAGAAGGAATTGAAGTGGATAGAGCTAAAGTAGATGTAATTGCTAAACTTCCACATCCCACCAATGTTAGAGGAGTTAGGAGTTTTCTAGGGCATGCCGGTTTTTACCGACGTTTTATAAAAGATTTTTCTAAAATTGCCACTCCTATGAATAAACTCCTAGAAAAGGATGCGCCATTCATCTTTTCAGATGAATGTATCAAATCTTTTAATATTCTTAAAGAAAAACTCACTAATGCACCAATCATGATAACACCAAATTGGAATCTACCATTTGAACTAATGTGCGATGCAAGTGATTTTGCAATGGGAGCCGTTTTAGGACAAAGGATTGAAAAACGATTTCAACCTATATATTATGCTAGTAAGACATTACAAGGAGCACAAACGAACTATACAACTACTGAAAAAGAACTCCTTGCTATTGTCTTTGCTTTTGACAAATTTCGATCATATCTCGTTCTAGCAAAAACGGTGGTCTATACCGACCATTCTGCTCTTAGATACCTATTTTCAAAACAAGATGCTAAACCAAGATTAATCCGTTGGATCTTACTCTTACAAGAGTTTGATATTGAAATCCGAGATAAAAAAGGAGCAGAAAATCTCGCCGCTGATCATCTTTCTCGTCTTGAAAATCCCGAATTAGAAGTTCTGAATGAATCGGCCATACAAGACAACTTTCCTGATGAATATCTATTGAAGATAGATTATAAAGAAATCCCATGGTTTGCAGACTATGCAAACTACTTAGTTTGTGGATTCCTTGAAAAAGGATTATCGTACCAAAGACGAAAGAAATTCTTCAGTGATATAAAACACTATTTCTGGGAAGATCCACATCTGTTTAAAAGTTGTCCCGATGGAATAATACGCCGATGTGTATTTGGAGATGAAGCTAGTAAAATATTAAACCATTGTCACACAGGACCAACAGGAGGGCATTATGGGCCTCAACTAACAGCAAGAAAAGTTTATGAAGCTGGATTCTATTGGCCTACAATTTACAAAGACGCACACCTTCTTTGCAAATCCTGTGATGCATGTCAAAGGGCCGGAAAAATAAGTCAACGTGATGAAATGCCACAAAATGTCATCCAAGTATGTGAAGTATTTGACATTTGGGGTATTGACTTTATGGGTCCATTTCCAAAATCTCATAATAATCTATATATACTCGTAGCCATTGATTATGTATCTAAATGGGCGGAAGCACAAGCTCTCCCAACTAACGATGCACGAGTTGTAGTCAACTTTTTAAAACGTCTTTTTGCAAGGTTTGGAACACCGAAAGCTTTAATAAGTGATCGGGGTACTCATTTCTGTAATAATCAACTTGAGAAAGTTCTTAAAAGATATGGAGTAACTCATAAAATCTCCACCGCATATCATCCACAAACAAGTGGACAAGTTGAAAATACAAACCGAGCTTTAAAACGTATTCTAGAGAAAACCGTAGGATCAAATCCGAAGGAATGGTCCATTAAATTGGAGGATGCACTCTGGGCTTTTAGAACAGCCTACAAAACTCCAATTGGAACCACACCTTTTAGACTTGTTTATGGAAAAGCATGTCATCTTCCAGTAGAAATTGAACACAAAGCATTTTGGGCTTTAAAGACATGTAATCTTGATTTACATGAAGCTGGACGTCTACGATTAAGTCAACTAAACGAATTAGAAGAATTAAGACATGAAGCATACGAAAATTCGTTAATCTATAAAGAAAGAACGAAGAAATGGCATGATAAAAGAATCAGAAGTTCAAAAGAATTTAAAGAAGGAGACAGAGTTCTTCTTTTCAATTCACGATTCAAGCTATTTCCTGGAAAATTGAAATCAAGATGGTCTGGACCATTCATAGTAAAAAGAGTTTTCCCATACGGAACGATAGAATTGATAAATTCAAATGGGATTGAATTTAAAGTTAATGGTCACAGAGTTAAACATTACATACAGGGTCCGATGGAAGTCGACAACGAAGTTAATCACAATTTCAATACCACAGCTAACTAAGTGTGGGGAGAATCAAGTCTGTAAAGGATAATATGTATTTCTGTTAGAGTTAGATTGTCTGTTTTCGTGTAGTTCTCGAAAATGGAACACGTATGGTCTTTCCCTAGCAGACCCTAAAGAACTAGTCTTCTCCCCCCATTCTGAATTTTTATTTTTTTTAGGTTTTTACGAAATGAAGACTGCCTGTGAACTAAACCATGGTCTAATGCTACACGCTTTGATCACTAAAAGAAATAATGACATACTACCGAGTGAAATAGTATCAGTAATCAGAGAAAGAATGGACGGAGTTAGAAAAGGATCCAGATGCGAAGATAATAAGTTACAATTTGGTAAAGGAAAATCAAAATCCGCAGCGAAAAGAAGAGCACGACACCTAGAAAAATGTCACAAATGCGGAAAATGGTCACATGGAGGTAAATGTTCAAATAATCAAACCTATTCAAATACCGAATTTGTTACTTTATGCAGAGACGGACCGTTCATATGTTTAGAAGAAAAGACAATGAATGCTCGAGGTTACGCCTATGCAGCCATGGAAGACCAATTAAACCGACTATCTTATGAATATAATAGATCATATAACTAAGAAATCGATTTCACAGGTATGTCTGTATAGTTTTTATTTTTATTTTTATTTTTAACCTTTTGATAATAAACGCTAATTTGTTCGCTAAAAAGTATTAAATTGGTATTAAATAAAATTAGGTTTGGCGACCGAAATTATTGATATCGTTCAAAAATTTATTACATCACTGCGAAATTTAACGTTTATTCTTAAGGTATAAATATCTTTAATCAATCAACCCAAAATATTTCAAAAATTCGTCATGAGTTAAATTAGGTCTTGGAACCGAAATTACTTTACCGAAAAGAGGGGCGCATATTTTTGATAATATTTGATTGATTAAAGTGGGATAAAAAGACAAAAAGATTTTTAATTTTATTTTTTACCATGTTTTTAAAATTAATATTTAAATCTTAAATTAATATTGTAAACTTTGTAAAAACAATATTTTTAAAATTGTAAATATTTGAAAAATTAATATAAGTTTGGTATGAATTTATAAATTTTTAAATTAAGTTTGGTGTGAATTTTTAATTTTTAAAATATGAAATTTTAATTTTATGCATTTTAAATTTTGAGTTTGGTGTGAATTTTTAATTTTAATTTTGAATTTTATATTTAAGTTGTGTGAATTTAAAAACAAAAATTTACTTTATCTCATTAAGTTAAGAATATGATTTTTAAAATTCGTCGTAAGTTGAAGACTAGGTCTCTGAACCGAAATTGCTTTACCCGAGGGAGGGACGAGAACTTTTATTATCATTATTTTTAATCTTATTGATTTTAAGTATGCCAAAAACATTGAAAAAACCTAAAAATCTTAGCTTTTAAAACAATCGCTACAAAAAGACAAATTTTAAAATTTTACCCGAGGGACGGACTAGGACATCGATCCGAAACGACCTCGTCCTAAATAACAAGGGAAACAAAATTTTAAAAATTAATTTCTTAATTGTTTTATAAGTTAAAGATTATAAAAAAAAAAAAAAAAAAAAAAAAAAAAAAAGGGTAACTCCGCGACTCGCGGAGTTTTCAGTGAAAACCTCCGCGACTCGCGGAGGGACAAAATTACAGAAAAAAAATATAACCAGCTGCACGAACAGAATAACACACACACACATACTGCACTTCGAAAAAAACCCGAAAAAACCCACAAAAATCATCCCAAAAACTCAATTTTTCACCGTTAATCTTCAAATTTTTCACTACAATCATGTTGAGAAGGATGATATCTAGGAACTACTCAAGAAAACAGGTACAATTACACCCCAAATCACCTTTAAATCCGAATTTTAGTGTGTTCTTGAGCATATTTTCATAATTTGAATTTTGTTAATTTTTAGTGTAATTAGTGTTAAATTGTTAGTATATTATGCATGTATAACCTAGATTGATGCTTGTTAACATGATTTGAAGCCAAAAACTTCAAAATCTTTAGAATCTAGGGTTTGTGTTCTTGAGCAATTTGGGGCTTTTTGATATAAACAGGTTATGGCCGATTTTTGTCATGAATTGTTGCTAAATTGAGTAGTGTAACATGTCTAGGTAGTTAAATGATCCAAACTTTGAGCCTAAACATGATTTTGAGAATTAAAGTGGACTTTTTCAAGTCCAAAATTCATGAACTTGATTTTTAAAAGATAATGCCATTTGAGACTTGTTTATTTGCTAGTAATGATTATTTTGACATGTTATTTGAGTTGAATGCTTATGAACTTGGCGAAAATTTTCGTATATGCTTATTTGAAAAAGTGTAGAATTGATAAAAATGTGAAAATAAGCTTAAGTTTGATATAAATTGATAATGTCATTGTAATTATTTTAATTGATGATTTTGCTGACACTAATGCATATTTGGATGCACAAAATTTGTGTTTGATGTGTTTTGCAGAATGAAAGGGGTGAATCTTCATCCCAAGCCCGCCATGCTCCTGCTGAGAACTTGGAACAACAGGAGGTAGATAACTACTACAAGCAGGATGTACCTCATCCAGTCATGACCTTTTCAGATATGCACTTGGAACAGTTGCACCCGAACTTGCGATTTGACAGACTTTGGATAGATTATCCAAAATATCAACGGGGTTTGCATACTCTTCACTCTAAGGTTGTTGAGGTACCGAGGGTCATAGAATGGGGACCCTTGGAAGCTGTAGAATTGGCCGGGCCAATTAGGGAATTACTGGTACAGAGGTATGGTAATTCTTATTTTAATGACTGGATATGTTTATTCACCATACGCAGACCTGTATATAAAGTATGGTGTGAAGAGTTGTTATGTAGTATAGAGTTGAATGATCGGGTAGCCAGTTTAACCGATCGTTCTTTTATTAGATTTTTGTTAGGCGGTTCGATGCGCCACATGTCTTTACTAGACATGGCTCAGGCTTTACGTATATATACGCCTGAGGAATTAGCGTCTGCCGATTGTAGAGGATTGATACTAAACGGTAGGAAAATAGATGAGAATTTTGATACACACGGTGTGTGGAGTCAAATGACAAGCCACCACCGTTTTAAAGGGGGAAACTACTCTTATTTGGATATAGATAGAGCCGAATTAAGAGTAATACATAGGTTTTTAGCTAACTCGATTACACAAAGGGGTAAAAACAAAGAAAAGGTAAATGAACAAGATTTGTTTTACCATATGTGTATTCGAGACCCACACAGCGCTGTAAGTATACCATATTGTGTGGGTTATTATTTATCAGCTATGGTTCGAGGGATGCGTCCACATAGCATAATAGGAGGTGGTATTTTTATTACTTTGATTGGTGAATATCTCGGTGTGGATATAAGTCGGGGGGGATTATTAGTAGAAGAGCCGGAACCCCGCGACACTATAGGTTTAAATGTATACCATGGTGCGAAAGTGTTGAAGCGGCGAAATAACGCCGCAGTACGATACAATGGTAGACATCCACAGGTAGAGAGAAACCAGGAACAAGGTAATGTAGGAGGGGGGAACCAGATGCAAGAAATGCAAAGGTTTATAGCTTCTCAGGAATACGAAAATGCTAGACAGAGAGCATTTGAAGATTGGCAAGTTCATCAGAACCAGATCATAGCGCATTGCCAACATATAGGTAGAAACTATATTCCTACACCGAAACCCGTCTTCCCTCCTTGGTCGATAGAGATGCAGCCACCATATCCTACGTATGACCCTGCCGAGGCATTCTATAGCACTTATGGTTATGCGTGGAACCCCTATTGGTACCAATATCATCCTTAGTTTACTTATTTTTATTTTTATTTTGTAATTTGTAATTATTGATATGTTTAATATTTTTTGTTAATATTGTAATCATTTTTATATTTATCTAACTTTTATTCTTAGATTTTAATAATTTTTGAATGTGGGATAATATACCAAACTTCAAAAATATGTATATATGTTTGCAGTTTATCTTATGTACACAACAGGGTAAAACAACGCATTTTCAAAGACTGGCATTAAGTTCAGCAAAAGCAAGTAATTTTGACGACAATGATGCAAAATATATGTGAAATAACAACAAGACGGAATGAACAAATGACGTGCACCATTTATCATTCAGCAAACAAACGCCAATATATTTGGAAATTTTGGTAAAAATTTAATCATTTTCACACAAATCACCCTCAATAATTTAAATTGTTACTGATTTCTTGCAAATGAGGGCATTGCAAGATCTTAAGTGTGGGAAGGGGTTAAATTCTTTCGGATTTTAAAAATTTTTATTAAACACTTGGTTACCATTAAAATACTAGTAAAGCAGTAGTTGTATTAGAATCTAGTGCTCTCTGATAAAAAAGAACAGCACTAGTCTTATATACTGACTACCCAATTCTAGTAAAAATTTTCAATTAAATGAATTCAAAATCATGTTTATACATATTTATGAACGATAAAACTAGGTTTTAACACCGAAATTATTGTTACCTCGGAAAGGACATAAATTGAGAAACAAACTAAAATGTTAAAATTCATTTAAAATGGAATAGAGGACGATAAAAAGAAAAATAAAAAGCCAAGTGTGGGAAAATTTACCAAATTATTTTAAACATATGTCACATATATTTGTAACAAATAACTGAAAATACTTTTGCTTTGAACTAAACTAAACTGTTTTACCCGATGAAAGAAAAGAAGAGATGGATCTACACGATGAATCAATTCCATCATTAAAAGGAAGTAAAGTCTTCCGAAAAAGACACGCGCTTCTTGATTTAGGTCATGAAGTTGTCGTTCAGACCAGCTGTAGGTTGACGAAAAATCTAGAAAAGTCATCACTAAAATCAGCTGAAAATCCACGGACCTCAGCATTAAACAGGGTCGCCAAGTGGTCAGATTTATCCTAACCATGAGAAGGATTTATCTCGTACAATGGGGGGGCACTATGCAAATTAGCTGGATAAGACTAATGAATCAGATCCCCAGAAAGGATAATCTCCTTAAAGATTAAAAATCAGCTTTTAAGCCTGATATTACTCAATCCTTGAGATTGACCTTAAAGATTGAGAATTACAAACTCATGGAATTCAATGATATCTAAACTCGAGCTTGAACGAGAAAATATTTTGATCAAAAATACAAACCGATTTGTTTTCTGAAAACCCTATTTTTCAATGCGTTCATTACGATTGAACGTAAAATCCTAGGAATTCACCTGGAATTCATTAGGTCACCTGAACCAAATCGGGTGTCAACCGTAAGAACGGTGGTTGCATAGCATGGTCAAAGACAGGACCTTGTGCCAGACCGAAAAATTATAAGGGTGAGCTTTACTATTGCTCCTACCAAGGATAGTAATTGCGTCCGACACGTTATAGACCATAATCAAAAGCATGTCACGGGACATTGCCTTAAACAGTTGCTTGTTCAACGCTTTCCTTTACAACCGGACGGTAGTTTGCCGAAAGGTAATATACGGAACAAGTAAACTGGACGTGTTGCTTTCCAAATACAAGGTTAGCAAGTGGGTGACACAAAACCGCAAGTTTTGAGCTAAAATTTTCAAATCTGAAACCCACCAAACCCACAAAAATATTTTGCAAACACCGGTAAAGGGTTATTCCGGAAAACTTATCTAGGGTAAAAACTAGATTTAATTTTCAAAAGATCAAATGTTTTCATAAAGATCCAATTTCCTTAATGGATCTAAATTTTTATAGTCATGTGGGACTGTAAACCATATCGTTATTACCATTGTTTATACCGCCTTATAGAAATCACTGATGTACAAAGTGTGAAGAATAAAGAAGTGATTCTAGTATTTCAAGACAATATTGCTTGAGGACAAGCAACGCTCAAGTGTGGGAATATTTGATAATGCTACAAACGAACATATATTTCATAGCATTATTCCTCAAGAAAGACAAGCTTTTAGTTGCAATTGTTCTATTTACAAGTGATATTCGTTTAAATAATAAAAGGTGAAGACAAAAGACAGATTCGACGATTTGAAGACGCAAACGACCAAAAAGCTCAAAAGAACAAAAGACAATCAAAAAGGTTCCAATTATTGATAAGAAACGTCTCGAAATCACAAGAGTACAAGATTCAAAACGCAAAGTACAAGATATTAAATTATACGCGAGGACGTTCGAAAATCCGGAACCGGGACTAGAGTCAACTCTTAACGCTCGACGCAACGGACTAAAAATTACAAGTTAACTATGTATATAAATATAATATAATATATAATTAATTATATTAATTATATATATATTATATATATATATTATTAAAACCGTCGGCAGCCAGAAACTCCAAGGGTGTGAAATGAAAATACCTCTCCGCGACTCGCGGAGTTTTAAGGCTATTTGGCCGCGAGTCGCGGAGCCCCAAATTTCATTTCTGGCTATAAAGCCAACCGAATTCTGATCGAATTTAACATCCTTTTTCTCAATCTCTCTCAATATATACGAGTAATATATATTTATATTTATAATTTATATTTTAATTTTAATTATAATTCTAATAATAAGGGTATGTTAGCGAATGTTGTAAGGGTGTAAGTCGAAATTCTGTCCGTGTAACGCTACGCTATTTATTGTAAGTTATGTTCAACCTTTTTACATTAATGTCTCGTAGCTAAGTTATTATTATGCTTGTTTAAAACGAAGTAATCATGATGTTGGGCTAATTACTAAAATTGGGTAATTGGGCTTTGTACCATAATTGGGGTTTGGACAAAAGAACGACACTTGTGGAAACTAGACTATGGGCTATTAATGGGCTTTATATTTGTTTAACTAAATGAAAGTTTGTTAATGTTAATATAAAGATTTACAATTGGGCGTCCCTATAAATTACCATATACACTCGATCGGACACGATGGGCGGGGTATTTATATGTACGAATAATCGTTCATTTAACCGGACACGGGAATGGATTAATAGCCACTAGAATAATTAAAACAGGGGTGAAATTACATTCAAGGGTAATTGGTGTAATTGTTAACAAAGTAGTAAAACCTTGGTTTACACGCAGTCGATAACCTGGTGTATTCATTAAACAAAGTATTAAAACCTTGTTACAATTCGAATCCCCAATTAGTTGGAATATTTATCTTCGGGTATAATAATAATTTGACAAGGACACTTGCAATTTATATTTATGACTGATGGACTGTTATGGACAAAAACCAGACGGACATATTGAATAATCCAGGACAAAGGACAATTAACCCATGGGCATAAAACTAAAATCAACACGTCAAACATCATGATTACGGAAGTTTAAATAAGCATAATTCTGTTATTTCATATTTAATTTCCTTTATTTTATATTTAATTGCACTTCTAATTATCGCACTTTTATTTATTGTTATTTTATTTAATCGCACTTTTAATTATCGTACTTTTAATTATCGCAATTTAATTTTATCGCATTTTTATTATTCGCAATTTCATTATCGTTATTTACTTTACGCTTTAATTTAAAGTCTTGTATTTATTTTATATTTTACATTAGGTTTTAACTGCGACTAAAGTTTTAAAATCGACAAACCGGTCATTAAACGGTAAAAAAAAAAAACCCCCCTTTATAATAATAATATCACTTATATATATATTTGTATTTTTATAAAAGTAAACTAATATAGCGTTGAGCTTTGTTTAAAGATTTCCCTGTGGAACGAACCGGACTTACTAAAAACTACACTACTGTACGATTAGGTACACTGCCTATAAGTGTTGTAGCAAGGTTTAAGTATATCCATTCTATAAATAAATAAATATCTTGTGTAAAATTGTATCGTATTTAATAGTATTTTCTAATAAAATTTAATAGTATTTTATACCCCTCTGCTTTGACACCAACCATCTACAATTTTGCTGTTTCCTATGCATTTAATGCTATGATATCTGAATCATCGGTTATCAATTCGAGGTGATTTTAAGAGAATTGTGTTTTTAGATGATTAGACGCTGATGGTAATATGGTGAAATATAAAAGGTTTCCCGGTAACAATAAAAGAGTACGCATATATATCAAGGTTATAATAAAGTTGTTTCGAACGAAAAGTCGAAGTTGATTTGCTGGAGCTGTGACAAAATTGGCTAATTTTGAAAGGAATTGCAAAGTTATTTTTGGTAATCACAATGCTAAAGGAGCTAGCACAGATTCGTGTTTAACGTTTAATCAGGTTTCGAGTGTTTTCAGGTGCATAATTATATGCATAAATTTTTCCTTCCGTAGATGAAGTGCGGTTGGCTCATCCTCTAGATTGAGGTGTTTTCAAGAATCATGAAAGGTTTGAACGCTGATTGTAATCGTCAAGATACAAACGAGGTTTAAGATGAAAGCAAGTGGCAAACTTGAAGAAATGTTTAGTTTCATATGTTATAATCAATATTTTAATTCATTTTAATTGTCCAATGTTATTAGTCCACAGTCGATAGTCCACAGTTAACAGTCCAATAATTCATATATAGTTTAATATATAATATTCGAATTAATTAAAATGTATCATGACCCGTGTACAAGTCTCAGACTCGATCACAACTCAAGGTATATATATTATTTGAGAATCAACCTCAACCTTGTATAGCTAACTCAAGCATTACTGCATATAGAGTGTCTATGGTTATTCCAAATAATATATATAGATGCGTCGATATGATATGTCAAAATCTTGTACACGTGTCCCGATATTTAAAGTCCCGATATTAATGTGAAATTTAAATATTCCTCGGGTATTACCTACCCGTTAAAATGTTTTCACCATTAAAGTTTATACAAAAGAATTTTTAAATTACAATCTTTATGAAAATATATATACATATATATTTTCATCATATGTAATCATGGATTTAATGAGTTAATATGATATTAATCTCATTTGATTTATCGTTAGAACTAGAATACATAATCTCTAAAATACTAGAAATTATATAATCGTCATGTAGAACGAAGATAAATGATGTAGAGCGATTCGTAGAACGATGATTATGCTCGAGGTACATAATGAGATGTTGAGGCGTGTGATGTTGAAACTTGGGCTGTTGGTGGTACTGGTATTGATGTTGGTAGTACTGTTGGTGCCGGTGATGTTGTTGAAGCTGGTACGTTTTGCACCATATTTTCCAAGGTTACAACTCGGGCGCGAAGCTCGTTGACTTCTGCTATTACTCCGGGATGATTGTCGGTCGGAACGAGCGGATGAATAAGGTTTAGAATTTTAGATAGAATATAATCGTGACGAGATATCCTGGAAATAAGGGTGAAAATGGTGTTTCGGGCTGATTCGCCAGTAAGTGTTTCAGGTTCTGCGCTAAGAGGGAAATTTGGTTGGTGGAAAGGAATTGCCTTCTTCTCCTTTTCGTTGATTAAGTCGACTATGAACTCATCCCCAATTCATCCAGAACTGAAGATGACTAACTAGTTGATCCATTCCGGTTATACTGCGGTCGGAGCTCGTGTGGAAATCCATATCGGAATAGCTGTTGGAATCCGAGGAACTGGAACTAGTTGAAGGATCCATTTCGTACGATCAGGGAATTGATTTTCGATATGAGATAGATTATAGGACTTAGAAACACATAATTTTCATATGTATATAGAATACCAAGATCCCATAAGTTACGGAGGAATCTTCAGAAGCTGTCAGGCAAAGTTTACAGTCAATGATAAACTAAGAATGTGTCTAGACTAAGAATGATAAGCAAGTAATTTTCGATAACAAATGATAAACAAAACTTTTGATATACAGACACGGTCAAAGTCCAGACTCACTAATGCATCCTAACGACTATCAGTTAGACACACTAATGCAGACCTGGTTCGCTAAGACCACCGCTTTGATACCAATTATAACGACCCGTCCTAATCCATCTGGACGAATACATTACATCTGGTTACATCGCGAGGTACTTGAACTCTATAAGATACATTTTACAAACATTGCATTCATTTTTAAAAGACAAACTTTCATTTCATCAAAAGTTGACAGGCATGCATACCATTTCATAATATATCTAAACTATAAATGACTTGATAATATTCTTGATGAACTCAATGACTCGAATGCAACGTCTTTTGAAATATGTCATGAATGACTCCAAGTAATATCTCTAAGATGAGCAAATGCACAGCGGAAAATTTCTTTCATACCTGAGAATAAACATGCTTTCAAGTGTCAACCAAAAGGTTGGAGAGTTCATTAGTTTATCATAATCAATCATTTCCATAATTTTAATAGACCACAAGATTCCATTTAATCAATAATCATACACTCGTAAGTGTTTAAAATTCATTCATATGGATTGAACACCTGGTAACCGACATTAACAAAATGCATATAGAATATCCCCATATATAAATATCAAAGTACTAAAGCAGTTCAAATTCTCTGACTGGGGCGTGTCAAAGCCCATAGATCTATCTATAGGATTCGCGTCAATTGGTGGCAATTATAATAAATACCAATTCTTAGGCTACCAAGTTCAACAAGGGTGATATCCGGTATAACAATTCAACCATAGAATGTAGTTTTTAATTACTTGTGTCTATTTCATCAAACATTTATAAAAGCAGCGCATGTATTCTCAGTCCCAAAAATATATATTGCAAAAGCATTTAAAAAGGGAGCAAATGAAACTCACGATACGATATTTTGTAGTAAAAATATGTATACGACGGAACTGAACAATGCAAGGTTGGTCTCGGATTCACGAACATATATCATAACATATATCATATATATATATATATATATATATATATATATATATATATATATATATATATATATATATATATATATATTAACATACATAATTGTAATCGAACAAATTTATATCTATATAAATTTATTAGTTATATCATTTTTATTAATAATTTATATGTTTTCTATATTCATTTTCTATATTAATGATTCTATTAATGATAATAACAATGATAGTTTTAATAATAAAGGTAATCTTTTTAAAAAAATGTAGATTTTAATGAAAATGATAATTTTTATACTTTTAATAATAAGAATGATAATAATAATAATAGTAATAATAATAATGACTATAATATCTATAATAATAATGTTTTTACTAATAATGATAATAATAATAATGATATTAATAATAATAATAATACTTATAATAATAATAATAATAACTATAATGATAATAATACTACTAATACTTATGTTATTAATGATAATGCTAATAATAATATTAATAATAGTTATAATAATAATAATAATAATAACAATAATAATAATAATAATAACAATAATAATAATAATAATAATAATAATAATAATAATAATAATAATAATAATAATAATAATAATAATAATAATAATAATAATAATAATAAGTAGAAATAAGAAAATGCTACCTTAAAGAGTTTTCCCAAAAAAAAATGCCCCAGACAGGATTCGAACTCTCGACCTCTTGTTTACACACCATACAACCAAACCATCCCACAGTTTCATCAATTCTGATTTAATTTACCATCTAAATATATATAAGTCATTTTAGTCTATTACCCTTTTCTTCTTCTTCTTTAAAACGTCTATCATCAAAATCGTGATTATCATCATAATCGTAACTACTATTAATATCTTAATCGTCGTTATCATCATCACCTAATTACCATCATAATCATAATCTACAACCATGATCATTATCATCATCCTCATCATTATTTCACGACATCATCATCTTTATCTATCATACCACTTCATTTATCATTTTCGATGTAACAACTCTGTATCATCATCGTCCTCCGATTATCATCATCTTTGATCAACATCATCATTATCCTTCATCGTCATTATCATAAACATATCATACTTAATCATCATCATTATCATGATCTAATATCATGATCATTCATGGAACCTCAAAGCCCCAAAATAATAACTCTCGGCCCAATTTTAAATCCCATAATGTACACTAGCCTACTTAGAATTTAATGGCCCAATGAAAAAAATAATAATAATACACGTCCAAGTTGCAATAACATAAGCTCGTTAACGATTTCAGATTAGGGTCCAGTTGTGGATTTCGTTTTTTTTTAAAACAGAAAAAATGGAAACAGCTATCGGTTAGTAATCAATAAAGTAAAACTAGTGGGTTATTTGTTTAATAACCTGTCGGCAACCAGAAGGGGATTAAACACGTGATAGCTGTAGCAAAAAAATAGTATGTGTTTGAGTTTGTGATTCAGTAAAGTATACCCGATGATAAGGGTGTTGGTGGTTTTGGTGCTCGGACGGAAACAGTGAAACAGGTGCAAAAATTTTCGATGGTTTTTATGATGTAATGGTGGGTTGTGATCGTAAGTTATACCCAAAATAATAACAATAAAGAGTAGGAGTTATAGCAGTTCGAATAGCGTGGTCTGATTCTCGGTTATCAACAACAATCGAATGTGGTGACTTGTGGCTGTACAGAAGCAGTAACAGTAAGCAAACTGAAGAGTGGATTTTCAGTTTTTGCTTGGTTAGAACAGAAAAAGGAAACATGAAGGAATGAGGGTGGTGAATTGATGGTGTTGAAATATTTGATAGTTCATGAAGAAGAAAGAAAATGGAAAGAGAGGGAGAGATATAAAGAGAGAGATGGTTGTTCTCGATGATGGTGGAGATGGTTTGTGGATACAGTATCTGTGAATGAACAATAATCATTATGGTGGTGATTTGAGAGTGGTGTTCAAAGGTGGCTCGATGATGGTTCTTGATGGTAGTCAACAATTAATAGAAGTAGCAACAAATAGCAGGTTGTAACGGTATTTATGGTGGTGATGATTTGTAGTTTGAAACGAACCAGTGGTAGTAGAGTTCGATGATGATTGTGGTTGGGTTGTCATGGAGTTTGTACAATGGTTATTGGAGATGAAGAATTGAAATTAAGATGGTTGATTCGTGGTGATGAAGTGGGGGTCGATGGCTATGGGTGTGATCAGAGATGTGAGAGTTGAGTTGGTTTTAGTGGTGTAGTGGAAATGGTGATAGTTTACAAGAGAAAAAAATAGGTGATGGGTGAATGGTGGCTCATTGTGGTTCGAATGATTTGCAAAGGTTCCTGGTTGTTGCATCGGTGGTTTAATGGGTGTCAAAATAACAAAGGTGGTACGTGTATGGAGGACCACGATGGTTTGTTATTGTGGTTTCGTAAGGTGGTGGTGATCGTCTAACCTTGATGAAGGTGGTAGAAGTGAGGGTGAAGAAGAAGATGTGTGTTTTGTTTATCGTTCACTGCCTTCCATATGCATATATAATATGTATATGTATAGATAAGAGATAATAAGAGAGAATGATAGATAGAGGTAGTAATAGATGGTCGTTCAATATAATAACAGTAATCAATTAACTTTCAATTAAGCACAATATTCCAATTAATCACAGTACTTCACTTTAATAATTTAACTCTCGTGAAGTTTACTTGTTTTCATATTACCGACATTTTTCATAGACTATTAATTCGTACTCCATTGATGATTCAGTGGCGGATAAAAGTGTTCAGAAAAATCTCATATTTTTAAATTAACTATATTTATTTATTATGGTCATTATGGTATAAAATTCAATCATTAATTTATTAAATAAAAATTACATCAACTGTCCCTCTCGAGTCTGGGTAAAATATGAAAAGTGCTAATATTTAACAAATAACTTATAAATATATTATTAATAAGCCTATAATTTATAAAACTCATTTTCATATCACCGTTTATTTTAAAATTACATAAGTTTGAATTTAACTTGCTTAATATCAATCGAAACATCAAACGAGTATTAAAATCATTTAATATTTATTTTTAATATAGAGATATATTTTAAATAATAATAATAATTATAATATCCTATTTTTATTTTATTAATTATTAATAACAACAATATATAATACTTCAAATTATATTTTAAATTATTATTTATATATAATACACACATATCTATTTACAATTAATTGTTCGTGAATCGTCGAGAGCAGTCGAAGGTCAATTGAATATATGAAACAGTTCAAACTTTCTGAGGCTCAACCTTACAGACTTTGCTTATCATGTTGAAACCATATAAAGATTAAGTTTAAATTTGGTCGAAAATTTTCGGGTCATCACAGTACCTAGCCGTTGAAGAAATTTCGTCCCGAAATTTGATTGGAATGGTCATGATTGACAATAAGTATGTTTTCATGACGCGTATGAGCTGAAAATTAGAGTTTTATTATCAGTGAGTAGTATGGATAAAACCATTTGATTTTGTGAAGAGTACGAGTGAAGCTATTATAAAAGAGTGAATATGAGTACATGCAGGTTCGTCTTAAATGGTTACGTAGTCACGATTGATTTTCAGAATTCAAGGGATTTAAAGAAAATCTTCGAAATCTAAAAGATTTGATTCTTCGACGAATAAGGAAATTAAGATCTCCATAATTAAATACGGTGATCTGCCTCGATTACTCTGTCTGATATTTCCATTATAAATTAAACCGTTCCATTATTCTCACCATTCCTATACTTTCTTTCTTAGTTCATACATTCAAAAGATTGTGAAAATGCTTAATCCAGTTCTAATCCTTGATATTTTCCTAATTATCATTTCTGTCATCCCTCTTTTCAATCTTCCACCAAGAAAATCTGTTTACTTCTACTATTACCTTTGGGTGATACTATTCTTAATTCTATCGTGTCTTTATATTGCTATTCGTATTAATATCCACGGTTTGTAACCTCCGTGTTGTTATTGGGCTTTATATTTTCTCTTATATTTTTGAGCTATTTGCCTTTTTTTTATTCTCTTCTCGACCTCTAGTAAATCGAGTAATGGTCCAGAATTCGTAAGTATGGAGTTTCGAATGAACTTGATGTTCTTAAACAAGAAAGAACGTAATAGCACTAGTTGATTTATCATAATACCATAATTACTGAGAATAGAACTATCAAGAATATATTTTCTTGATATGTTCAGAAGTTAAGCAGAATGAAAGAGTTATGTAACATGGCACATGATGACGTTTTGATCTGTGAATCATTACGTTCCATTAGAAACTCAGCATGACTTACTGTAATATAATCACGTTGATCAAGTGTCATTATATTATAATAACTCATGCATCAATTTCCAACACTACTTTAAAATCACTCATAATTCAAACTCGAATTTTAAAGAAATTTAGAAACTAAAGTAGTTTCTTTTATGATGTATTATAGATAGCACGAAGAGATAAATAATTTCAGACGAGAATATTTATGAAAATATCTTCAGAAATATCGAAGATATTTATGATGATATTTTGGAATTTCTAAGTTCGATGGTTGATGAAGAAAGATTTTCCGTAAGATTTTAACATGAGTACGGAGCAAGATATTCGTTGAAGGTTTCAACGGATCCAGAATTACCTGGATTCTTTGAATATAGGGTATGGTCCTTATATTTGTCTTTGGTCCTCTTCGTGGTTAGCTCAATCCATTTTCAAGTTCCAACTTTTCTGAGCTTTTCAAACATACTATTCTTTATTATCAAACTTTTGGACGTTTAGACCATCTACAATTTTGTTGTTTCCTCCGCATTTAATGCTACGATATCTGAATCATCGGTTATCAATCCGAGGTGATTTTAAGAGAATTATATTTTTAGATGATTAGACGCTGATGGTAATATGGTGGAATATAAAAGGTTTCCTGGTAACAATAAAAGAGTACGCATATATATTAAGGTTATAATAAAGTTGTTTCGAACGAAAAGTCGAAGTTGATTTGTTGGAGCTGTGACAAAATTGGCTAATTTTGAAAGGAATTGTAAAGTTATTTTTGGTAATAACAACGCCAAAGGAGCTAGCACAGATTCGTGTTTAACGTTTAATCAGGTTTCGAGTGTTTTCAGGTGCATAATTATATGCATAAATTTTTCCTTCTGTAGATGAAGTGCGGTTGGCTCATCCTCTAGATTGAGGTGTTTTTAAGAATCATGAAAGGTTTGAACGCTGATTGTAATTGTCAAGATACAAACGAGGTTTAAGATGAAAGCAAGTGGCAAACTTGAAGAAATGTTTAGTTTCATATGTTATAATCAATATTTTAATTCATTTTAATTGTCCAATGTTATTAGTCCACAGTCGATAGTCCACAGTTAACAGTCCAATAATTCATATATAGTTTAATATATAATATTCGAATTAATTAAAACGTATCGTGACCCGTGTACATGTCTCAGACTCGATCACAACTCAAGGTATATATATTATTTGAGAATCAACCTCAACCCTGTATAGCTAACTCAAGCATTACTACATATAGAGTGTCTGTGGTTATTCTAAATAATATATATAGATGCGTCGATATGATATGTCAAAACCTTGTACACGTGTCCCGATATTTAAAGTGCGTAAAATAAATACAGAAATTAAATGACGATAAATAAAATTGCGAGAATTTAAATTGCGATAATATAAAATGTAATACGGAATTAACAGTTAGCTAGGAACAGTTAGCTAGGATTTTGTTAGCGTGGATTCTTAACAGAATTTCTCATAGTTAATTTGTTTGTTTCTAACAAATTTTATTTTGTCCAATGTTTTCTTCATTATGCCACTTATTGGATTCTGATAGGTCAAAATCCAAATATGAAATTGAATGAAAATGGTTATCCTGCGGTGAACAGATACGTATATCGGTGGTTGTAAGTAGGATAGTAAATGATTGTTGAATCAGATTCGAAGGATGTACGGTGTAACTTATTAATGTGAAATTTAAAGATTCCTCGTGTATTACCTACCCGTTAAAATGTTTTCACCATTAAAGTTTGTACAAAATTTTTTTTAAATTACAATCTTTATGAAAATATGTATACATATATATTTTCTTCAGATGTAATCATGGATTTAATGAGTTAATATGATATTAATCTCATTTGATTTATCGTTAGAACTAGAATACATAATCTCTAAAATATTAGAAATTATATAATCGTCATGTAGAACGAAGATAAATGATGTAGAGCGATTCGTAGAACGATGATTATGCTCGAGGTACATAATGAGATGTTGAGGCGTGTGATGTTGAAACTTAGGTTGTTGGTGGTACTGGTATTGATGTTGGTGGTACTGTTGGTGCCGGTGATGTTGCTGAAGCTGGTACGTTTTGCACCATATTTTCCAAGGCTACAACTCGGGCGCGAAGCTCGTTGACTTCTGCTATTACTCCGGGATGATTTTCGGTCGGAACGAGCGGATGAATAAGGTTTAGTATTTTAGATAGAATATAATCGTGATGAGATATCCTGGAAATAAGGGTGAAATTGGTGTTTCGGGCTGATTCGCCGGTAAGTGTTTCAGGTTCTGCGCCAAGAGGGAAATTATGTTGGTGGAAAGGAATTGCCTTCTTCTCCTTTCCGTTGATTAAGTCGACTATGAACTCATCCCCAATTCATCCAGAACTGAAGATGACTAACTAGTTGATCCATTTCGGTTATACTGCGGTCGGAGCTCGTGTGGAAATCCATATCGGAATAGCTGTTGGAATCCGAGGAAATGGAACTAGTTGAAGAATCCATTTCGTATGATCAGGGAATTGATTTTCAATATGAGATAGATTATAGGACTTAGAAACAAATAATTTTCATATGTATATAGAATACCAAGATCCCATAAGTTACGGAGGAATCTTCAGAAGCTGTCAGGCAAAGTTTATAGTAACAGATACGCTAAGATATGAATTTTTGTCTATACACTATTCATGCAGTCAATGCAATAAAATGTGTCTAGACTAAGAATGATAAGCAAGTAATTTTCGACAACAAATGATAAGCAAAACTTTTGATATGCAGACACGGTCGAAGTCCAGACTCACTAATGCATCCTAACAACTATCAGTTAGACACACTAATGCAGACCTGGTTCGCTAAGACCACCGCTTTGATACCACCTATAACGACCCGTCCTAATCCATCTGTACGAATACATTACATCTGGTTACATTGCGAGGTACTTGACCTCTATATGATACATTTTACAAACATTGCATTCATTTTTAAAAGACAAACATTCATTTCATCGAAGTTGACAGGCATGCATACCATTTCATAATATATCTAAACTATAAATGACTTGATAATATTCTTGATGAACTCAATGACTCGAATGCAACGTCTTTTGAAATATGTCATGAATGACTCCAAGTAATATCTCTAAGATGAGCAAATGCACAGCGGAAGATTTCTTTCATACCTGAGAATAAACATGCTTTCAAGTGTAAACCAAAAGGTTGGTGAGTTCATTAGTTTATCATAATCAATCATTTCCATAATTTTAATAAACCACAAGATTTCATTTAATCAATAATCATACACTCGTAAGTGTTTAAAATTCATTCATATGGATTGAACACCTGGTAATCGACATTAACAAAATGCATCTAGAATATCCCCATATATAAATATCGAAGTACTAAAGCAGTTCAAATTCTCTGACTGGGGCGTGTCAAAGCCCATAGATCTATCTTTAGGATTCACGTCAATTGGTGGCAATTATAATAAACACCAATTCTTAGGCTACCAAGTTCAACAAGGGTGATATCCGATATAACAATTCAATCATAGAATGTAGTTTTTAATTACCTGTGTCTATTTCGTCAAACATTTATAAAAGCAGCGCATGTATTCTCAGTCCCAAAAATATATATTGCAAAATCATTTAAAAAGGGAGCAAATGAAACTCATGATACGATATTTTGTAGTAAAAATATGCATACGACGGAACTGAACAATGCAAGGTTGGTCTCGGATTCATGAACCTATATCATATATATATATATATATATATATATATATATATATATATATATATATATATTAACATACATAATTGTAATCGAATAAATTTATATCTATATAAATTTATTAGTTATATCATTTTTATTAATAATTTATATGTTTTCTATATTCATTTTATATATTAATGATTCTATTAATGATAATAACAATGATAGTTTTAATAATAAAGGTAATCTTTTTTAAAAAATGTAGATTTTAATGAAAATGATAATTTTTATACTTTTAATAATAAGAATGATAATAATAATAATAGTAATAATAATAATGACTATAATATCTATAATAATAATGTTTTTATTAATAATGATAATAATAATGATATTAATAATAATAATACTTATAATAATAATAATAATAACTATAATGATAATTATACTACTAATACTTATGTTATTATTGATGATGCTAATAATAATATTAATAATAATAATTATAATAATAACAATAATAATAATAATAATAATAATAATAATAATAATAATAATAATAATAATAATAATAATAATAATAATAATAATAAGTAGAAATAAGAAAATGCTACCTTAAAGAGTTTTCCCAAAAAAAAAATGCCCCAGACAGGGCTCGAACTCTCGACCTCTTGTTTACACACCATACAACCAAACTATCCCACAGTTTCATCATTTCTAATTTAATTTACCATCTAAATATATATAAGCCGTTTTAGTCTGTTACCCTTTTCTTCTTCTTCTTTAAAACGTCTATCATCTAAATCGTGATTATCATCATAATCGTAACTACTTTTAATATCTTAATTGTCATTATCATCATCACCTAATTGCCATCATAATCATAATCAACAACCATGATCATTATCATCATCCTCATCATTATTTCATGACATCATCATCTTTATCTATCATACCACTTCATTTATCATTTTCGATGTAACAACTCTGTATCACCATCGTCCTCCGATTATCATCATCGTTGATCAACATCATCATTATCCTTCATCGTCATTATCATAAACATATCATACGTAATCATCATCATTATCATGATCTAATATCATGATCATTCATGGAACCTCAAAGCCCCAAAATAATAACTCTCGGCCCAATTTTAAATCCCATAATGTACACTAGCCTACTTAGCATTTAATGACCCAATGAAAAAAAAAAATACACGGCCAAGTTGCAATAACATAAGCCAGTTAACGATTTCAGATTAGGGTCCAGTTGTGGATTTTGTTTTTTTTTTTAAACAGAAAAAAAATGGAAACAGCTATCGGTTAGTAATCAATAAAGTAAAACTAGTGGGTTATTTGTTTAATAACTTTTCAGCCACCAGAAGGGGATTAAACACGTGATAGCTGTAGCAAAAAAAATAGTATGTGTTTGAGTTTGTGATTCAGTAAAGTATACCCGATGATAAGGGTGGTTGGTTGTTTTGGTGCTCGGACGGAAACAGTGAAACAGGTGCAGAAATTTTTGATGGTTGTTATGATGTAATGGTGGGTTATGATCGTAAGTTATACCCAAAACAATAACAATAAAGAGTAGGAGTTATAGTAGTTCGAATAACGTGGTCTGATTCTCGGTTATCAACAACAATCGAAGGTGGTGACTTGTGACTGTACAGAAGCAGTAACAGCAAGCAAACTGAAGAGTGGATTTTCGGTTTTTGCTTGGTTCGAACAGAAAAAGGAAACAGGAAGGAATGAGGGTGGTGAATTGATGGTGTTGAAATATTTGATAGTTCATGAAGAAGAAAGAAAATGGAAAGAGAGGGAGAGATATAAAGAGAGAGATGGTTGTTCTCGATGATGGTGGAGATGGTTTGCGGATACAGTATATGTGAATGAACAACAATCATTATGGTGGTGATTTAAGAGTGGTGTTCAAAGGTGGCTCGACGATGGTTCTTGATGGTAGTCAATAACTAATAGAAGTAGCAACAAATAGCAGGTTGTAACAGGGTATTCATGGTGGTGATGATTTGTAGTTTGAAACGAACTAGTGGTAGTAGAGTTCGATGATGATTGTGGTTGGGCTGTCATGGAGTTTGTACAATGGTTATTGAAGATGAAGACTTGGAATTAAGATGGTTGATTCATGGTGATGAAGTGGGTGTCGATGGCTATGGGTGTGATCAGAGATGTGAGAGTTGAGTTGGTTTTGGTGGTGTAGTGGAAATGGTGATAGTTTACAAGAGAAAAAAAAAATAGGTGACGGGTGAATGGTGGCTCATTGTGGTTCGAATGATTTGTAAAGGTTCCTGGTTGTTGCATCGGTGGTTCCAAATCCCTTTGGATGAATACATCATTCATCGATTTCACAGTGAGGTACTGACCTCTACATGATATGTTTTGTAAACATTGCATTCTTTTGAAAAGGCACACCATAATTGAATATCAAATTCCAAGGTTTTTGACGTTTGATGATTTCTACATATTGACAATCACAGTAATTAATAGTTTACATTACTACATCCGTTGATAATGCATTTAAAATAAGATACATGGTGATGATTTTGTGAATGCAATGTTTTCTCGAATAAAGCATGTATGACTCCATGCACATAGCTTGTATTACATATAAGCAAACAGCGGAAGACTTCTAGGAACCTGAGAAAAAACTGATGGAATTTAACAAGTTTCAAAACAACATGTTCATGTAGTTTACACAATCATAAAACCAATTTTAAGATAGTTAATACGAGCGGAAGCATTAATAGAACAAGTATATTTGTAAAGCCAATTTGTTAAATTCCATATTAATATCAAGTCTTGAAATCATGCTTACAAATATAACAAGATTGGAAGAGTGTTTATACCTCCTCAATGGTGGATATAGTGCTGAATTTGGACAGCAGCAAGTTTGGAAGATGATGATGAAAGCAAGCTCCAAAGTGATGAAACCTCAAGGAGAAATACCCCAAACTATACACCAACACTTAGCCTTTAGTTAGGATTTTATTACCACTTGAAATTTAGCTTGCAACTAACAAAATAAACTCTCTTTCTCTCCTTCAATCTCATGGCCAGAAACAGCAGAACCAAGAGAGAGGAATGCAGTTTTTCTTGTTAATTTTATGTGTGTTGCAAGTCCCACTTGAGTCAAGGCCCTTGGTAAACTAATAGGCATGTATCTTAAGAATTGTGTAGCCTTAAAAGTCATAAAATTTGAGCATGGGTGATCCCTTGTGTCCCTCAAAACCGTCACCCTTTAGGGGTTTTTTAATCAAGGGAATTCTTTTATAAAACAAGATAAATCCCATGTTTTAAATTAAGTTACTTGAATATTTATAAACCAATTTATAAATCATAACACAACATAATTATTTAAACCTATAAATAATTAACTTCTTAACATATATATATATATATATATATATATATATATATATATATATATATATATATATATATATATAAATTATCCAAATAATTTATCTCAAGTGATAATACTTTAGAAAACCGATTTTCTAAAGTTCAAGTGTCGCGTATTTATTTAACGATCCAATCGTTAATATTAAATACATATAAAGTGTTGGTAAGCTTGTTATTGGGTATGACCCGAATTGGATCATAACATATTAGCCACATTAATTTAATATGTCTCTTGGGCATACGAAATGCCTTCATAAACATGCTTAAAAGTGTCAACACAAAGGTTGGTGAGTTCATAATTTTAATGTTGCGCATAATATGTATACAAAGGTGGATCACAATATTTCAGTAGTTTCATCCAGAAACGTTTATCAAAATATTCTACAAGATTGAGCACCCTAGTAACTAAACTTTAACGTTATAATAAGTACCCCTGTTTTAACATACATGCAACCAACATGTACTATACACGCAATCCAACGTGTACTAAACTCAAATAGCATACGTCTGTTCTTTAGTTCAGGCTAGGGTTTCTATACCTGGAACAGACGGGGATGTCAAGCCCTATGGATCCATATATAACTACTCGCGCCCACCAGTTCTTATAATCGGCAGTTACTAGTTACCAAAGCTAAGGGATTTTTGGTTCAAAGTCAGTGTAGAATTAAGTATGTACTTGTGTCCATTGCTTTTAAAATAAAGTGCATGTATTCTCAGTCCAAAAATATAGATTGCAAAAGTAATTAAAAAGGGAGCAAATGAAACTCACCTTAGCAGCACATAAGGTCATTCACCGAAATGTGACCAAAACTCAGAATGCAAAATAATCTTAGATCTCAACCTAGAGAACATATGTTGGTCAATACATGTCTAACAAGCTAGGTCATGTCATAGTGTATCATAATCCTAATGCTCGAGACCGACATGTGAAAGTTAACAAAAGTCATTTCAAAAGTCAACCTGACCCAATATGATCTTTAAATCTTTACATGTTTATTAACATAATATAAGTCTTGATAATTGAACTAATTTATAGTTTATCAAGCTCAAAATATTATTTATTTCAGGAGCTATATTATATTTGAATTATCATGGCAATTGAACATATTTTATTATTTCTCATAGTTTTCCAATACTTGTAAAATCAGATTATAGTGTTTATAAAGCTTTAAAACATGATAAGACAGTCAACTTTGACAATTGGTCAACAAAACCAAACGTACCTTATATAGCAATTCATTTACTCGATTAAAAATCCACTTTACCAAGCTCATAGACAAGTTGTTTAAATATCAATTGCAGATTCAAAAGCAATTTCAATTAATGTTAATTATAATTCAGTTGACCATAACTTTTAATCCGTTCCTCGAAAACATACGATTTCTAAATGAAAAGTTATTAATTTTTCGACACCTTTCCAACGACATGCATATTATATACCTTTTATCAATAACATATGTATCAAATTCGTGATTCATCATAAACTATCTAACGACAAAATTAAAGCATACAAGCATGCATAAACATATATACTCGAGCCCTAGACATGGGTACACTATTAATATATAAAAGATAAGATATAAATGCTTACGTATCAATATTGTGATTCAATATTGTATAAAAGTACGTAGACGCAACGGAGATGATAAACACAAGTTTGACTTACGATAAATACTCCCGAATTATACCCATAACCTCCATAGCTATAACCCATAATTTCCTTAGCTCTATCCTGTTCGAAAAGCTTGTTTTGAAATAATTCGCTCATGACTCCGTCGTAGTATTTTATGTATAAATAATAATACGAATACTACTAATAATAAAATTAATAATAATATTAATCTTAATAATAATAATAATAATAATAATAATAATTATTATTATTATTATTATTATTATTATTATATAATAGAGGGAGTAAGAAATAGAATATGGGTGTGTGTGTACGTCGAGCAAACTGGCCAATTTATAGAATGTTTCTGAATCCTGACTGCCATGCGATCGCATGGGTTTTATGCCTATTTCTCATGCGATCGCATGGCCCCAAAATCTAGCTCACAATTTTTTGTTGTTTTGTTTGTCGACATATTTTTATAATATATATATATAATATATATATTTTATATTAATTAATTATATATTATATTATATTCACGTGCATAGTTGACTTTTTATTTTTGGTTCGATGACTCGTACGTTTACGCTCGACTAATGTCTCAGTTCCAGTTTCTCGAATGCATTTTTGTATGCTTAGAAAACTTGTACTTTACGTTTCGTGATTCGTACCTTTTTTAAAATATAATCTTAAATTATCAATAAACTATATTACTCAAAGTATAACTTATACATTTTAGTAATTTGGTCATTTGCTTCTATAAATTAACTCCTCGTTGTTTATTAAAATATATTTAATAATATCGAAACGTTTTATATCTAATTCAATTCTATGCATTATCACATTGTAAAATATATATTTTCGTTTAGAAAAATATAAATTTGTATATAATATTTATTTATCAAACGGAACAATAAATGGGTGTTACTATTGTTTACAAAAATAATTTCGAACCTTAATATATATATATATACAATATATATAAATACTTTTTCTATACATGTTGCAAGTTATTTATATATCAAATACAGTTAAAAAGGAAAGATTTCTTAAATCAAGGTGGACCTCTCAACAAAGACTTATCACAATACTTACGTGATTTATAATTGTTGAAATATCTGCTAATCCAATCGTTGGTATTATCTTCTAATTCCGTAGATGAATATATTAAGCATATATTGAGACAAATACGTTTAATCTAAAATATTATACATTTAATACTTTGTTAACGTTTTCAAGTTATAATATATATATACATATATATATTCATATCCATTTACATATTCGTTCGTGAATCGTCGAGCATAGTCAAAAGGGTAATTGAATGTATGAACATAGTTCCAAAATTTTCGAGACTCAACATTACAAACTTTGCTTATCGTGTCAGAATCATATAAAGATTAAAGTTTAAATTTGGTCGAAAATTTCCGGGTTGTCACAGTACCTACTCGTTAAAGAAATTTTGTCCCGAAATTTGAGTGGGGTTGTCATGGTTGACAGTTAGAACATTTTTCATGCCGAATACGAGTTGATAAGTAGAATTTTATTACCATTAGGTAATATGGATAAACAATTCGATTACTCGAGGTGTATGAAAGAAGTTATAGTAAAAGAGTGAAATGATGAAATTAAGGTTCGTCTTAACTCTTGACGTAGTCACGGTTGATTTTCGGAATTCAAGGAAACTTTCATAATCTATATAAGATTTGATTCTCCAGAAATTAAGGAGATTAAGATTTTCTTTGATTAAATGCGTAATCTGCCTCGATTGCTATGTCTGATATTTCGTTAAAAATTGTCCTCTTCCGTTCCATTATTTTCACCATTCCTATAATCTCTTCCTTAATTCTTATTTCCAAAAAGTTGTGAAAATGCTAAATCCAGTTCTAATTCTTGATATTTTCTTGGCTATCGTATCCTTCATTTTTCTGTTTCATCTGCCACCAGAGGAATTTATTTTCTTCTACTATTACCTTGGTGTTATAGTGTTTTTCATTATCCTGTGTCTTTATATTGCTATACGCATTGATATACATGGTTTGTAATTTTGGTGTTGCTATCGAGCTTTATATTCTCCATTATATTTCGAAGCTTCATGCTTTCATTTTCTCTTCCCGACCTTAAGTCAAGCGGATAATGGTCCAGAATTTGTAGATATGAATTTCGGAATGAACATAGTTAATGTTCTAAGAAGGAAATTGTAATGGCACGGTCTTGATTTGTCAAATTACCAGAATATCCGAAAAATCCCGAATCATCAAGAAAATATTTTCTTGATATGTTTAGAGGTTAAATATAATGAAAGATTTATGTAACATGGTTCATGATGAGGGTATGATCTGTGAACCTTTATCACGTTCCATTAGAAACTCAGCATGACTTACTGTAATATAATCACGTTGATCAAGTGTCATTGTATTATACTAACTCATGCTTCAGTTCCCAACACTACTTCAAACACATTCATATTTTAAACTCGAAGGTTTCAGAATTTAGAAACTAAAATAGTTTCTTTTATGATTTTATACAGATAGCGCGAAGAAGTAAATGATTTCGGATAACAATAGTTGTGAAGATATCTTCAGAAACATCGAAGATATTTATAATGAAAGATATGATGATATCTTAGAACATTTAAGATCAGAGGATGATGAAGAATATCGTTCGCAAGGGTTTTAGAGTAAGGAACAAGGTATTTGCTAAGGATTTCAGCAGATACTGAATCATTTGGATTCTTTGAAGGCAGGTTTAGTATTTGTGATTTGTCCACAGCCTCCTTCATACTTTGCTCAATTCGTTTTCCAGTTTTAAACCTTCTCTTTTTCTGAGCTTTACCAACACACTATTCTTTATCATCAAACTTTTTACTGTCAAGGTCGTTTAAAGTTTTTGCTGCTTCATCAGCATCTTTCGAAATTTTGAGAATTAGTTCGCAGTTTAGGGTATTTTTCAGAAACTTCACATTCAAAGTACGTAAGTATAGGAGATAGATGTTATATATACATATATAACTGTTGGTATATATATGCTGCGAGATTTCCAAATACGGATTGCTGATTCCCAGTAATTGGCAAGACAATTCTTGTTACAAGATGCAGATGAGTAAATGATGGGGTTTCAATAAATATAATGATTTTTCGGAAAGTCAAAGATCAGTGAAGTTGTTGGTAAGTTTATTGCTAATGTGGTGGAACATAAATGGTTCCCCGGTAACGATGGCGAAAGGGGCAACGTATATATCAAGGTTATAATAAGGCTGTTTCGACTGAAGAATCGAAGTTGACTTGCTGGATCTGTGACAAAACTGTCTATTTTGAAAAGGGATTGAAAAGTTATTTTAGCTAATAAATGCCAAAGGGTATGACATGGATACGTGTTAAACCATGACGTTGGTTTCGAGGGTTTTTCAGGTACAAGACTGCGGTTAACATGTGGTTGGATCACCATCTCGATTGTTCATTATTTGAAGTGTCTTCAGGAATTTCGAGGAATTTGAACATAGATTGTAATCGTTAATATTCATATGATGTTCTAGGATTTTGAATGATACAAATACTTTTCTGGGTTCTATGAATGGAAATGATGTTCTAGCACAGTTTTGAAGTCAAAGTATAGCTTCGAAAGATGTAGGAATCTAAGAATGATGTCTTTTGTTAAATCTTGACTTGGATTTTGATTAGTCAAAATCAAAATATGTAATCAAATTTGGATGAGGATGGTTGTTTTGATTTTTATAAAAGAATATATATATATATATTGTTATGAAAGTAGTGAGTATAGTTGATGATTTGTTGAATCAGAATCGAAGAATGTAACATATTAATTATGAATTTATATATCTATCAGGTATTACCTACCCGTTAAAATATTCTCACCATTAACAGTTTGTACAAAAGAATTTTCTTAATTACAATCGTTATGAAAATATACCTACATATATATTTTCTTTAGGTGTAATCATGGATTTAATGAGTTAACATAATATTAATCTCATCTGGTTTTCGACTAGGACTAGAATATATAATCTCTAAAACTTTTAGAAACTACATATTCTCTGCAGAATATTTCTTCGATGAAGTTATGAATCAATACTTCATCGTTTATTGTTGTTGGTATTCCTTGGTATCTATGGTGCGTATGACGTTGATGTTTGAGGTACAGATTATGATGTTGAGGTGTGGGATGCGGATGTTGTTGTTGGTGGTGGTAATGATACTGTTGGTGTTGATAATGGTGGTACTGTTGATGCCGGTGATGCTGCTGGTGCTTGTAATCTTTGCACCATATTCTCCAAAGCCACTACCCGAGCGCGAAGCTCGTTGACTTCTTCTATTACACCGGGGTGGTTGTTGGTTCGGACGAGCGGGTGAATAAGATCCAGAATCTGAGATAGTATATAACCATGACAAGATACTCTAGAAATGAGAGAGAAAATGGTGTTTCGGATAGGTTCACTGGTAAGTGCTTCAGGTTCATCGCCAAGAGGGCAATGTGGTGGATGGAAGGGATCGCCTTCTTCTTGTCTCCAATGATTAAGTAGACTACGAACCCATCCCCAATTCATCCAGAATAGATGATGGTTAATTGGTTGATGTAATGACCCGGAAATTTCCGACCAAATTTAAACCTTAACTTTTATAGGTTTCCGACACGATAAGCAAAAACTAGAAGTGCTAAGTCTTGAATTTTTGAAATCTATAATCATGTAAGCAATTACCCTTTGACCATGCCTAACGATTCACGAACAATTGTTTAAGATTAAATGTGTGTATATATATATATATATATATATATATATATATATATATATATATATATATATATTATATATGTATATAATTAAATATTAAAGATTCAATAAATTATATGATGGATAGGTATGATATAATAAAAGGGTAATATATAATCGCAATATTAATATGATTACCATTATTTTCAGTATTATTATTAATATTAATAATAATAAATGTATCATTATTATTATTATATAAGGTATATATAGAGATGCATATGAAATTTGATAAGTATAAATTAATATACTATTATTATTATTTTTATTATTATTATTATTATTATTATTATTATTATTATTATTATTATTATTATTAACATTATTATTATCAATGATATTAATATTATTATAACTAAAAATAATATTAGTATCACTAATAAATTTACTATTACCATTTATATCATTATTATCATTATTAGTAAATAAAATCATTAATTATTGGTAGTATTAATAAAATCGTATTATTATTCATCATTATTAGTCTTTATTTGTAATATTATAAGTAATATTATTATTAGTATTATTAATATTATTAGTATTAATATTAATATATTAGTTAATTATCAAAAGTAAGAATTAGAAATATATACTTATATATAATTATATAATTGGTAAATATAAATACAGTTTAACTAAATACATAAACATATACTGAATATAGATAATCTATATAAATAAATTTAAATACAGATATATATATATAAACATTCGTACAGATTTTACATAAACATAAATATAGAAATTTAGTATACTGTGTTCCATCGTTTTCCAAGAACTGTAGGTAATTGATCCTTGTTTATTTGATTGTACAAATCAGGTTTGAATTCTGCATTAAATTCCAAAATCAGTTACAAGATTTTAACGTTTTCTGTTTGTTCATTTGTAAAGTGTAACACCCCAGCTTAACATGACCACAATATTGTCCGCTTTGCCCGCAGGCGCACGGCTTTTTCTTGGCGACCACACACGAGAAGCACTTTCCCAGGAGGTCACCCATCCTGGTAGTGCTCTCGCCCGAGCACGCTTAACCACAACGTACTCGCACTTCTACTCAGCCTGTGATCCCAAAACGCGTTGTGTCATTTAAGCGTGGGTATTACCTTATAATCCCATGATCACTCATGTTCGTGGGCGATGTGGGATTTGCCTAGGGTGTTACATTCACCCCCCTTAAGGACTCATCGTCCTCGATGAGGTTTGCCCCACCACCCCCAACGGCACATGAGTGGCTCTGATACCATTCTGTAACACCCCAGCTTAACATGACCACAATATTGTCCGCTTTGCCCGCAGGCGCACGGCTTTTTCTTGGCGACCACACACGAGAAGCACTTTCCCAGGAGGTCACCCATCCTGGTAGTGCTCTCGCCCGAGCACGCTTAACCACAACGTACTCGCACTTCTACTCAGCCTGTGATCCCAAAACGCGTTGTGTCATTTAAGCGTGGGTATTACCTTATAATCCCATGATCACTCATTTTCGTGGGCGATGTGGGATTTGCCTAGGGTGTTACATAAAGGAATAATCCTGTTAACTTCTTTTGTTATAAACTCGATCAACCTCTGTTATAAAAGGATACCAATCGAATTTACACTATCCATTACTAATCACCAACACATTTATCAGTCTATAACAATCGAATTTTAAAAAAAATGTATATATATACACGAAGAACAAGTCCACTGCCCTGTACGTACATCCTTTAATCTATAACTCGATTTCGAATCAAATTAAAAATTCTAATAATGTAGAGTTGTTAGGACTGATCTAATTAAACTTTCTGCAAAGTATGAATCTTCAATTTTTCATATTGAATTTCAATTTGGAGGTCAAACTCTCGATTTCATAAGTCAACGAATCTGTTCTAGATAAAATTCGTGTTTAATATGATGTTTCAAGATAAATTAAAGATGCAAATAGTTTTTAATGGCAATCTAAAATCCTTTTCATGTTATAACTTTGTCCTAATACGATCTAGAATTTGAATTATGATCCTAGGTTCATATCGTGTTCTTGTGTCTGATTTTGATATTTTTTTTGGTTCGTTCTCTGATAATTGAAGAACATCACACCAGTCGTTTTCTGTATAGATTATAGATCATATTACAAATCAAAAACATAAATTATAGTTATAGATGAAGGACTGTGGTCGATGGGTTCAGTGAAGAAGAAAGGGAACCAGATAATCACGAGTTATAAAATTAAAATGTGTTAATAAAACAGAAAAGTACAAATGGCTGGATGGTTAGGCGTTTGGTTCGGGAACGAGTGGTCATGGGTTCGAATCCGGGATTAGTCATTTTTTTTAAAGACCTATAACCTTGAAGGTAGTCTCATTCTTATTAGTATTATTATTTTGATTATAATTATCATTTATATTATTATTATTATTAATATTAATTTTATCATTTTTATTATTAATAACAGTATTATTATTACTAACATTAAGATTATGATTACTAATTATTAATGAAAGTATTATTATCATTATTGTTATTATTATTATTATTATTATTATTATTATTATTATTATTATTATTATTATTATTATTATCATTATTATTAATATTAAGGTTAGTATTATTATTAGCATTATCATTAAATCATATATATAATTTATTTATTTATTATTATGAACAAAAGTATTTTTATTAAAAATTATCATTTTATTATTATTATAAGTATTACCATACTTATTATCATTATTATTATTTTCAACACTATTATTATTAGTATTATTATTATTTATATATTTTTTTTTATTAAAATATTCAATTCCTTTTATGTAAGATTATCATGGTTATTAAAACTATCCTAATTATCAAAACTATTATTATCATTACTATTATTATCATTATTACTACAATGAATACTATTTATATAAGACACATAACTAAACTAATATTACTAATATTAATACATAAACTTGTTTAAACATTAATTTGTGTGTTAATATATATAATTAATTTAGGTTCGTGAATCCGAGGCCAACCTTATACGTGTTCAATGATGTTATATGTATTTTTACTACAAAATACAGTATGGTGAGTATATAGTCCTTTTTTTAAACTCTAAATATTTTTGGGCTGAGAATACATGCGCTACTTTTATAAATGATTTACGTTATGGACACAAGTGACTAAAATTACGTTCTACATTGAGTTGTACCACTTGCATACTTCCCTGTAGCTTGGTAACTACTATTTACATGTGGTATTGTAAACGCGAATCCTGTTGATAGATCTATCGGGCCTGACAACCCCAACCGGACTGGACGACCAGTATTCAACGGTTGCACAGTACTTCATTTCGGTGACTACACTTGGTACGGTGTAGTGAGATTTCATAATAAAGGGAATATGCGACGTGATTAAATGTTAAGTATGGTTACCAAGTGCTCAACCACTTAGAATGCTTTACATACACTTACGAGTGTATTATGTTTATGATTATGAAATCTTGTGGTCTATTAAAATATTGAAATGATTGTTATGATAAACCTATGAACTCACCAACCTTTTGGGTTGACACTTTTAAGCATGTTTATTCTCAGGTACGAATTAAGTCTTCCACTGTGCATTAGCTCATTTTAAGGACATTACTTGGAGTCGATCATCGCAATGGGACCAAATGTTGATGACTTCATCCAGATGGATAAGGACGGGTCACTACAGGTGGTATCAGAGCGGTGGTCTTAGTGAAATAGGTCTTGCATTAATGTGTGTAACTGATAGTCGTTTAGATGCATTAGTGGATCTGGACTTCGACCGTGTCTGCATGTCAAAATTTTTGCTTATCATTTTTGTCGGAAATCATCTGCTTATCATCTTTAGGAAATTACCTGCTCATTATTCTTAGTCTAGACACATCTTACTGCATTGACTGCATGATTAGTGTATAGACAAAACTCATATCCTAGCGTATTTGCTAAATCATATCTTAGCGTATCAATTACGATAGACTTTGCCTGATACCTTCCGTAAATTTCTCCGTAACTTAGGGGAATCTGGTACTATATATATCTATACATATGATGCATTGAGAATACCATCCAACTATCAATTGCTGTCACTAAACTCTTCATAACAAAAACCTTTTCTGAGATCGCGTAAGATGGCCTCTACGAATCGACCAAGTTCCTCTGACTCCGAAGACAGCGTGACAGGAGCATACCAACCAATCAACTACCGTGATTACTGGAGAAAATGGGGGTGGGTTCGTGACATACTCACCCTATGGAGAAGGGAAGAAGGTACTCCATATCATGAACCGAATCTACCACCTAACCTTGGAGTACTTGACCCGCTAACCGGCGAACCCGTTCGCAACACTGTTTATACACTTTTTGCAAGAATTTTTCGTCTTGAGACTACCATTAACGGAACTAGAGAAGATATCCGACCTTTACCTCACACTGATAACCAACCAGGGTTAGTAGAAGAAGTTAGAGAACTCCGAGCGCGAGTATTAACTTTAGAGAGCACGGTATTCAATTTGCAAGCACCAGCAGTATCACCAACACCAGTAATATCACCAGCTTCAGCACCAACGGTACCAGTACCACCAATAACCCAAGTTTCAATAATCCATGCCTCACCATCTCATTCTGTACCTCGAGTATAATCATCGTTCTACGAATCGTTCTACATCAATTACCTTCGTTCGACATGGCGATTATGTAATCTTTAATGTTTTAGAGATTATATATTCTCGTTCTAAAGGTAAATTAAATGATATTAATATCATATCAACTCATTAAATCTATATTACATCTGAAGAAAATATATATGTAAGTATATTTTCATAAAGATTGTAATTAAAAATTCTTTCGTACAAACTAATAATGGTGAAAATATTTTAACGGGTAGGTAATACCCGAGGAATATTTAGATTTCACATTAATAAGTTGCACTGTACATTCTTCGACTCCGATTCAACAGTCAGTCACTATTCTACTTATATCCATAGATATACGTATCCGTTCATCACAGAATCCATTTTCATTCAATTTCATATTTGGATTTTGACCTATCAGAATCCAACAAGTGGCATAATGAAGAAAACATCGGACAAAGTAAAATTTGTTAGAAACAAACGAACTAACTAATTGAAATATTGTTAAGAATTTACGCTAACTGTTCCTAGCTAACTGTTCCTAGCTAATTGGTTACATTTTATTTATCGCAATTTAATTATCGTAACTTACATTCTCGCAATTTACTATCTCGCAATTTACATTCTCGCAATTTTATTTATCGTCATTTAATTTCTGTATTTATTTTACGCACTTTAAATAACGGGACACGTATACAAGGTTTCGACCTATCATATCGACCCATCTATATATATATTTCGGAATAACCATAAACACTCTATATGTGAATGTTGGAGTTGGCTTTACAGGGTTGAGGTTGATTCCAAAATATATATATGGTTTGAGTTGTGATCAATACTGAGACCGGTACACGGGTCACGATACGTATTAATTAATTCGAATATTATATATTAAATTATATATGAATTTATTGGACAATTGGACTATTGGACTGCTAACTTTGGACAATTAAAATGAATTAAAATATTGATTATAACATATGAAACTAAACAAATCTTCAAGTTTGCCACTTGAATTCATCTTAAACCTTATTTGTACCTCGACAGTTACAATCCGCGTTCAAATCTTTTCATGATTTTTGAAAACACCTAGATCGGGAGGATGAACCAGCCGCACTTCATTTACGGAAGAAAAGATTTATGCACCTGAAAAACTCTCGAACCCAAATTCATAGTTTAACACGTACCCGTATTGAATCCTTTACCATTTATTAGCAAAAACAACTTTACGATTCCTTTTCAAAGAAGCAAACTTTGTCACAGCTCCAACAAGTTAACTTCGACTTTCCAGTAAGACTAGTCTTATTATAACCGTTGTCCTTTCGCCGTCGTTACCGGAGAACCTTTTATATTCCACCATACTATCATCAGCGTTTAATCATCTCAAAACACAATTCTCCTGAAAACACCTCGATTTGATGATCCAGATCCGTTAACTTTGAAAATGCTGACGAAGCAGCATGTAGTAAATGGTCTTAATGGCCAAAAGTGATGATAAAAGAATAGAGTGTTGGGAATGCTCGATAGAAAATTTGGTAATGAAAAACGGATTGAGCTAACCATGAAGGAAACAAAGAACAAATACAAGGACTGAACCTGCCTTCAAAGAATTCAAATGATTCAGTGCCTGCTAAAACTGTTAGTAAGAACCATACTCCTTATTCTAAACCTTTTCAGATGATATTCTTCATCATCATCTTATCTTAGATATTATAAGATATCTTCATATATTCCGTTATACATATTCTCCATATTTCTGGAGATATTTTCACAACTATTCTTATCTGAGGTCACGTATCTCTCCGTAATATCTGCGATACAACATAAAAGAAACTGTGTTAGTTTCTAAATTCTGAAACCTTCGGGTTTAAAATATGGATGTTTTGAAGTAGTGTTGGGGACTGATGCATGAATTAGTATAATATAATGACACTTACAAACCGTGCATATCAAAACGTGTTGCCACGTAAAGGCACGGGAAAATTAATAACACTATAATCCTAAGATAATAGTAAAAGTAAATAAGATCCTCCGGCGATAGATGAAATAGAAGGATAATATATGTGAAAATTAAGAGTATATCAAGAATCAGGACGGGATGGAGCATTTTAAAGAATACTTTAAGGTATGAATAGAGGAGAAAGAATAGGATGTGAGATATGGAAATAAGAAAAACGAAGGGGTGGATTTATAATGAATTATCCGACAAACAAATCGAAACAGACTGCCGCATTAAATCAAAGAAGATCTTGATCGCCGAAGAACCAAATCTTATTACGTAAGATTTTCTTTGAATCCTATAAATTCCGAAAATCAATCATAACTACGTCAACGGGTAAAACAATTCCATATTTACTCATCTCACTCTTTTGCGATAGCTTCATTTATATTCTTCGCATAACCGAATCGTTTTATCTACATTACTCAATGATGATAAAACTCCATTATCACCTCATATTCGTCATGAAAACATTCTTAATGTTATCCATGACGACCTCTATCAAATTTCGAGGACGAAATTTCTTTAACGGGTAGGTACTGTAATGACCCGAAAATTTCCGACCAAATTTAAACCTTAACTTTTATAGGTTTCCGACACGATAAGCAAAAATCAGAAGTGCTAAGTCTTGAAAGTTTTGAAATCTATAATCATGTAAGCAATTACCCTTTGACCATGCCTAACGATTCACGAACAATTGTTTAAGATTAAATGTGTGTATATATATATATATATATATATATATATATATATATATATATATTTATATAGGAATTTTGAACATAAGTAATATTATATATATATATATATATATATATATATATATATATATATATATATATATATTATATGTATATAATTAAATATTAAAGATTCAATAAATTATATATAATGGATAGGTATGATATAATAAAAGGGTAATATATAATTGCAATATTAATATGATTACCATTATTTTCAGTATTATTATTAATATTAATAATAATAAATGTATCATTATTATTATTATATAAGGTATATATAGAGATGCATATGAAATTTGATAAGTATAAATTAATATACTATTATTATTATTATTATTATTATTATTATTATTATTATTATTATTATTATTATTATTATTATTAACATTATTATTATCAATGGTATTAATATTATTATAACTAAAAATAATATTAGTATCACTAATAAATTTACTATTACCATTTATATCATTATTATCATTATTAGTAAATAAAATCATTAATTATTGGTAGTATTAATAAAATCGTATTATTATTCATCATTATTAGTCTTTATTAGTAATATTATAAGTAATATTATTATTAGTATTATTAATATTATTACTATTAATATTAATATATTAGTTAATTATCAAAAGTAAGAATTAGATATATATACTTATATATAATTATATAATTGGTAAATATAAATACAGTTTAACTAAATACATAAACATATACTGAATATAGATAATCTATATAAATAAATTTAAATACAGATATATATATAAACATTCGTACAGATTTTACATAAACATAAATATAGAAATTTAGTATACTGTGTTCCATCGTTTTCCAAGAACTGTAGGTAATTGATCCTTGTTTATTTGATTGTACAAATCAGGTTTGAATTCTGCATTAAATTCCAAAATTAGTTACAAGATTTTAACGTTTTCTGTTTGTTCATTTGTAAAGGAATAATCCTGTTAACTTCTTTTGCTATAAACTCGATCAACCTCTGTTATAAAAGGATACCAATCGAATTTACACTATCCATTACTAATCACCAACACATTTATCAGTCTATAACAATCGAATTTTAAAAAAAAATGTATATATATACACGAAGAACAAGTCCACTGCCCTGTACGTACATCCTTTAATCTATAACTCGATTTCGAATCAAATTAAAAATTCTAATAATGTAGAGTTGTTAGGACTTATCTAATTAAACTTTCTGCAACGTATGAATCTTCAATTTTTCATATTGAATTTCAATTTGGAGGTCAAACTCTCGATTTCATAAGTCAACGAATCTGTTCTAGATAAAATTCGTGTTTAATATGATGTTTCAAGATAAATTAAAGATGCAGATAGTTTTTAATGGCAATCTAAAACCCTTTTCATGTTATAACTTTGTCTTAATACGATCTAGAATTTGAATTATGATCCTAGGTTCATATCGTGTTCTTGTGTCTGATTTTGATATTTTTTTTGGTTCGTTCTCTGATAATTGAAGAACATCACACCAGTCATTTTCTGTATAGATTATAGATCATATTACAAATCAAAAACATAAATTATAGTTATAGATGAAGGACTGTGGTCGATGGGTTCAGTGAAGAAGAAAGGGAACCAGATAATCACGAGTTATAAAATTAAAATGTGTTAATAAAACAGAAAAGTACAAATGGCTGGATGGTTAGGCGTTTGGTTCGGGAACGAGTGGTCATGGGTTCGAATCCGGGATTAGTCATTTTTTTAAAGACCTATAACCTTGAAGGTAGTCTCATTCTTATTAGTATTATTATTTTGATTATAATTATCATTTATATTATTATTATTATTAATATTAATTTTATCATTTTTATTATTAATAACAGTATTATTATTACTAACATTAAGATTATGATTAGTAATTATTAATGAAAGTATTATTATCATTATTATTATTATTATTATTATTATTATTATTATTATTATTATTATTATTATTATTATTATTATTATTAATATTAAGGTTAGTATTATTATTAGCATTATCATTAAATCATATATATATTTTATTTATTTATTATTATGAACAAAAGTATTTTTATTAAAAATTATCATTTTATTATTATTATAAGTATTACCATACTTATTATCATTATTATTATTTTCAACACTATTATTATTAGTATTATTATTATTTATATATTTTTTTATTAAAATATTCAATTCCTTTTATTTAAGATTATCATGGTTATTAAAACTATCCTAATTATCAAAACTATTATTATCATTACTATTATTATCATTATTACTACAATGAATACTATTTATATAAGACACATAACTAAACTAATATTACTAATATTAATACATAAACTTGTTTAAACATTAATTTGTGTGTTAATATATATAATTAATTTAGGTTCGTGAATCCGAGGCCAACCTTATACGTGTTCAATGATGTTATATGTATTTTTACTACAAAATACAGTATGGTGAGTATATAGTCCCTTATTTTAAACTCTAAATATTTTTGGGCTGAGAATACATGCGCTACTTTTATAAATGATTTACGTTATGGACACAAGTGACTAAAATTACGTTCTACGTTGAGTTGTACCACTTGTATACTTCCCTGTAGCTTGGTAACTACTATTTACATGTGGTATTGTAAACGCGAATCCTGTTGATAGATCTATCGGGCCTGACAACCCCAACCGGACTGGACGACCAGTATTCAACGGTTGCACAGTACTTCATTTCGGTGACTACACTTGGTACGGTGTAGTGAGATTTCATAATAAAGAGAATATGCGACGTGATTAAATGTTAAGTATGGTTACCAAGTGCTCAACCACTTAGAATGCTTTACATACACTTACGAGTGTATTATGTTTATGATTATGAAATCTTGTGGTCTATTAAAATATTGAAATGATTGTTATGATAAACCTATGAACTCACCAACCTTTTGGGTTGACACTTTTAAGCATGTTTATTCTCAGGTACGAATTAAGTCTTCCGCTGTGCATTAGCTCATTTTAAGGACATTACTTGGAGTCGATCATCGCAATGGGACCAAATGTTGATGACTTCGTCCAGGTGGATAAGGACGGGTCACTATAGTTGATCCATTCCGGTCACACTGCTTTCGGAGCTCGAGTGGAAATCCATATTGGAATAGTTGTCAGAATCTAAGGAATTTGAACTAGATACGTGATCCATCTTGTATAATCAGGGAATTGATTTTTTTGATATGAAATAGATTATAGGACTTAGATTGGTATTCTTCAACACTTAATTCACATATGTATATATAATACCAAAATCCCATAAATTACGTAGAAATTTTCGGAAGATGTCAGGAAATGTTTACAGTAACAGATACGCTAAGATATGAATTAGCAGATATGCTAAGATATGAATTTTGTCTATACACTATTCATGCAATAAATGCAGGCAAACGTGTCTAGACTTAATAATTATAAGCATGTAATTTCTGACATGAAATGATAAGCAAAACTCGGTAAAAACAGATACGATCATAGTCCAAACTCACTAATGCATTCTAACAATTATCAGTTAAACACACTAATGCAAATTCTGGTTCCCTATGACCTCAAGCTCTGATACCAACTGTGATGATCCTTCCAAATCCCTTTGGACGAATACATCATTCATCGATTTCACAGTGAGGTACTGACCTCTACATGATACGTTTTGTAAACATTGCATTCTTTTAAAAAGGCACACCATAATTGAATATCAAATTCCAAGGTTTTTGACATTTGATGATTTTTACATATTGACAATCACAGTAATTAATAGTTTACATTACTACATCCGTTGATAATGCATTCAAAATAAGATACATGGTGATGATTTTGTGAATACAACGTTTTCTCGAATAAAGCATGTATGACTCCATGCACATAGCTTGTATCACATATAAGCAAACAACGGAAGATTTCTAGGAACCTGAGAATAAACATGCTTAAAAGTGTCAACACAAAGGTTGGTGAGTTCATAGTTTTAATGTTGCGCATAATCTGTATACAAAGGTGGATCACAATATTTCAGTAGTTTCATCCAGAAACGTTTATCAAAATATTCTACAAGATTGAGCACCCTAGTAACTAAACTTTAACGTTATAATAAGTACCCCTGTTTTAACATACATGCAACTAACATGTACTATACACGCAATCCAACATGTACTAAACTCAAATAGCATACGTCTGTTCTTTAGTTCAGGCTTGGGTTTCTATACCTGGAACAGACGGGGATGTCAAGCCCTATGGATCCATATATAACTACTCGCGCCCACCAGTTCTTATAACCGGCAGTTACTAGTTACCAAAGCTAAGGGATTTTCGGTTCAAACTCAGTGTAGAATTAAGTATGTACTTGTGTCCATTGCTTTTAAAAAGGGAGCAAATGAAACTCACCTTAGCAGCACATAAGGTCATTCACCGAAATGTGACCGAAACTCGGAATGCAAAATAACTTTAGATCTCAACCTAGAGAACATATGTTGGTCAATACATGTCTAACAAGCTAGGTCATGTCATAGTGTATCATAATCCTAATGCTCGAGACCGACATGTGAAAGTTAACAAAAGTCATTTCAAAAGTCAACCTGACCCAATATGATATTTAAATATTTACATGTTTATTAACATAATATAAGTCTTGATAATTGAACTAATTTATAGTTTATCAAGCTCAAAATATTATTTATTTCAGGAGCTATATTATATTTGAATTATCATGGCAATCGAACATATTTTATTATTTCTCATAGTTTTCCAATACTTGTAAAATCAGATTATAGTGTTTATAAAGCTTTAAAACATGATAAGACAGTCAACTTTGACAATTGGTCAACAAAACCAAACGTACCTTATATAGCAATTTCATTTACTCGATTAAAAATCCACTTTACCAAGCTCATAGACAAGTTGTTTAAATATCAATTGCAGATTCAAAAGCAATTTCAATTAATATTAATTATAATTCAGTTGACCATAACCTTTAATCCGTTCCTCGAAAACATACGCTTTCTAAATGAAAAGTTATTAATTTTTCGACACCTTTCCAATGACATGCATATTATATACCTTTTATCAATAACATATGTATCAAATTCGTGATTCATCATAAACTATCTAACGACAAAATTAAAGCATACAAGCATGCATAAACATATATACTCGAGCACTAGACATGAGTACACTATTAATATATAAAAGATAAGATATAAATGCTTACGTATCAATATTGTGATTCAATATTGCAGAAAAGTATGTAGACGCAACGGAGATGATAAACATAAGTTTGACTTACGATAAATACTCCCGAATTATACCCATAACCTCCATAGCTATAACCCATAATTTCCTTAGCTCTATCCTGTTCGAAAAGCTTGTTTTGAAATAATTCGCTCATGACTCCGTCGTAGTATTTTATGTATAAATAATAATACGAATACTACTAATAATAATATTAATAATAATATTAATCTTAATAATAATAATAATAATAATAATAATAATAATAATAATAATAATTATTATTATTATTATTATTATTATATAACAGAGGGAGTAAGAAATAGAATATGGGTGTGTGTGTACGTCGAGCAAACTGGCCAATTTATAGAATGTTTCTGAATCCTGACTGCCATGCGATCGCATGGATTTTATGCCTATTTCTCATGCGATCGCATGACCCCAAAATCCAGCTCACAATTTTTTGTTGTTTTGTTTGTCGACATATTTTTATAATATATATAATTTATATTAATTAATTATATATTATATTATATTCACGTGCATAGTTGACTTTTAATTTTTGGTCCGATGACTCGTACGTTTACGCTCGACTAATGTCTCAGTTCCAGTTTCTCGAATGCATTTTCGTATGCTTAGAAAACTTGTACTTTACGTTTCGTGATTCGTACCTTTTCCAAATATAATCTTAAATTATCAATAAACTATATTACTCAAAGTATAACTTATACATTTTAGTAATTTGGTCATTAGCTTCTATAAATCAACTCCTCGTTGTTTATTAAAATATATTTAATAATATCGAAACGTTTTATATCTAATTCAATTCTATGCATTATCACATTGTAAAATATATATTTTCGTTTAGAAAAATATAAATTTGTATATAATATTTATTTATCAAACAGAACAATAAATGGGTGTTACTATTGTTTATAAAAATAATTTTGAACCTTAATATATATATATATATATACAATATATATATATATATATATATATATATATATATATATATATATATATATACAATATATATAAATACTTTTTCTATACACGTTGCAAGTTATTTATATATCAAATACAGTTACAAAGAAAAGATTTCTTAAATCAAGGTGGACCTCTCAACAAAGACTTATCACAATACTTACGGGATTTATAATTGTTGAAATATTTGCTAATCCAATCGTTGGTATTATCTTCTAATTCCGTAGATGAATATATTAAGCATATATTGAGACAAATACGTTTAATCTAAAATATTATACATTTAATACTTTGTTAACGTTTTCAAGTTATAATATATATATATATATATATATACATATATATATTCACATCCATTTACATATTCATTTGTGAATCGTCGAGCATAGTTAAAACGGTAATTGAATGTATGAACATAGTTTCAAAATTTTCGAGACTCAACATTACAAACTTTGCTTATCGTGTCGGAATCATATAAAGATTAAAGTTTAAATTTGGTCAAAAATTTCCGGGTTGTCACAGTTTAATGGGTTTCGAAATAACAAAGGTGGTTCGTGTCACGACCCGGAAAATTCCGACTAATTTTAAACCAAACTCTCGATACGATTTAATATTCTTCACACGATAAGAGAAATCTGTTAGGTTGAGTCTCAAAATTTTGAACTGTTTTATATATTCAATTGACCTTCGACTATTCTCGACGATTCACGAACAACTTTTTGTAAATAGATACATAGATATTTAAAAATATAAATATATTTATTAATTCGAAATATAATTTGAAATATTATATCATTTGGTTATAAAATAATATAAGATATAATAAAATTTATTATTTAAAATGAATCTATATGTAGATATAAAAGTTTATTGAATATATTTAGTAAATGATTATAATACTCGTTTAATGTGCCGATTGATATTAAGCAAGTCAATTCGAACTTATATGATTTTAAAATAAACGGTGATCCGAAAATGAATTCTATAAATTTTAGGCTTACTAAAAATGTATTTATGATCTAGTTATTAAATTTTAACAATTTTTATATTTTACCTAGAATTGAGAGGGACAGTTGATGTAATTTTTATTTAATAAATTAATGGTCAAATTTTATACCATAATGACTGAAATAATTAAAGATAATTACTATAAATATTTGGTATTTTTCTGAGAACTTTTATCCGTTGCTAATTATCAACGGGACACGATATATTACCCGAATTAAAAGAAAAACCGTCGGTTGCTTGAATGTTGATAATGCACATGTGATTCTTTTAAAATATATTAGTATTATTATTAACTTTCACTGTATATGATTTTGTTTTCTTTTCCTTTAATCACCATCTATCAATCTACCTAATCTCTATATGTATAATATATATACATGCCTGCAGAGAGTTAGACATATCATCACCACCACTTCAATCACCAAAATTTGACACCACCTTTCTTCACCTTTTAATTTCTTCGTGAGCCATAGCAATTGACAACCACCAATCACTTTGATTGAGCTTCTTCTCTGTAGAATCACTATAACTCTCGCCACCATAACAACCGTGAATCACCACGACCCAAAAATCATATTCTCTCTCTCTCTCCGGTAATAATAGAAAACCATCTAGAACCGCCACCATGCCACTACCATCATCATGCCTCTACCACCTCCATGACGCCACCCTATAACCACCATGGAGCTACCATCAATAACCACTTGTAATTCGACACCACCTTCTTTTTCTTCTCTTTTAACCAAACCATGGAATAGACCCCAAAAACAGACACTAGCCAACGAGTTTGCCATTGCTTTTATCTGTTTCTATTTTCGTGGTTGAACAGACTCAAACAACCTTTATCTTTTCCTTCTCTCACTATCCATCTCTCTTACCTTGTTCGAAAACTACCACCCATTTACAACCCACAACACATCACCGAACCATGTATCATCGACCCACTTCATGATACCTGAATAATTCTGTTTCTATTTCGATCCACAACGGCACAAACACATCCGCCATTAAATACTGCAACCGCAAGTGATAATGTTTCTGTTTCTATTAAGTCCGAGAACCAACACCACCTTGTTTTGTTTTTATTTTCCTCAATCACCATGCAATCTATTACCATCACCACCACCATTAACCAAGAAACATCACCGGCCACCATCACTGTGAGACACCCTAGCCATCACTCTCTTTCTCTATATTTTTTTGTTCAAGGAAAATCACACGACAAACCCACTTATGTTTCTTCTTCTCTAACAACCCACGACAACCATTTAATTTCCACCCATGATCGACCACCTAAACAACTCAACACCATGAACAACCACACACCACCACTGAGATCGAACTACTGTTACTGCTACATCCATGCTTCTACGGTCGTATCTACTTCTGCAGATATGTGTGTTTTGTTCCGGTTACCAACACCACAAAACTACCACTAAACCCTACAATCACCTTCTTCTTCCAAATTCTTGTTACTAATAAAGCTTTGAAACCATTGAAACCACCATTAATTTGCTGTTACAATTGAACTACAATAAACCGAGACACTCGTAATCTCAACAATCAAACGTCTTCGTTCTCAAAACGGATCCAGAGGACGAAGAAGAGAAAGATGAATGATAATAAAGAAGAAGAAGATGATGGTACAATATGAAGAAGATAATGAACCCGTTGAAGATGATGAGTCATGATGGGAAGAAGACATGATGATGAGCTGTAAAAGAAGATGTTGATATTAAAAAAAAAATAATCGATAATGATTTAAACCGAAACCCTTTTTCTTTTGTGTTTGTCGATTCTGTTTTGTGATTATAGCGGTTTCTTTTGTGTTTGTCGATTCTGTTTTGTGATTATAGCTGGACACCGAATCCTTTAAAAGTGGGCTGTGTCTTTTCTTTTTCTAATCTTGGGCCGCAGCATTTTATCATACAAAATGAATCATGATTTTTTTTTTGTTAGGCCAAGTATTTTATGTTGGGCCGAGTATTAAATTCCTGTTGGGCCGATGGATACAAGTTGGGACGTGAACTAGATACAATGGGGCCGGGATTCTTTTCTTCGATTAGGCCAGGTTCACATGGTGTTGATATTGGGCCGTGACTTTGTCTCTTGGGACTGAAACAAGATCGATGGGTTATAAAAAAAAATGATGATATAGCTATGATGATAAGTGCCAAATAATGATGATGATGATGGTAATCGTATTAAGTTATGATTATAAGAGGATGATAATTAAATACTAGAAATGATTATGGTTAAAAAGATTTAAGGAACGAATTTCAACAAAAAGTAAGGGGCAGATCAGTGGTCTGGATATGATATCGGGTTCGCAGGACGTCGCGGGTTCAAACCCCGACTTGGGCATTTTTTTTAGGACTAATTCTTTAAGGTAGTTTACTTATTACTCAATATTATTATTATTATTATTATTATTATTATTATTATTATTATTATTATTATTATTATTAATATTATTATTATTATTATTATTAGTATTATTAGTATTAGGTACTACTATCAATATTATTATTTTCATTATAAAAATAAAATAACTTATTATTATTATTATTATTATTATTATTAAAGATTATCATTATTATTATTATTATTAGTAAATCATTATTATCAAAACTATCATTTTAACGAATAACTATATATAACATGTAATTTAAGATATAATATGAGTATTTGTTTTTAATGGAATTTAGTATAAATTCTATATAACTAAAAATATATAAATAATACATACTAATAAAGGAAATTATGTGATTCCATTAAATGCATTAATAAATATACAAATGATATAGGTTCGTGAATCTGAGGCCAAACCCACATTTGATAAATGATGTCATATGTATTTTTACTACAAAATACAGTATGGTGAGTTTCATTTGCTCCCTTTTTAATTGCTTTTGCAATATATATTTTTGGGCTGAGAATACATGCGCTGCTTTTATAAATGTTTACGAAATAGACACAAGTACTTAAAATACATTCTACATTGAGTTGTACCGCTGGCATACTTCCCTGTAGCTTGGTGACTACTATTTACATAGGTATTGTAAACGCGAATCCTGTTGATAGATCTATCGAGCCTGACAACCCCAACCGGACTGGACGACCAGTATTCAACGGTTGTACAGTACTTCGTTTCGTGACTACACTTGGTACAGTGTAGTGAGATTTCATAATAAAGGGAATATGCGACGTTGATTAATAGTTAAGTATGGTTACCAAGTGCTCAACCACTTAGAATGCTTTACATACACTTGCAAGTGTATTATGTTATGATTATGAAATCTTATGGTCTATTAATATATTGAAATGATTGTTAGGATAAACCTATGAAATCACCAACCTTTTGGTTGACACTTTTAAGCATGTTTATTCTCAGGTATATAAGAAGTCTTCCGCTGTGCATTTGCTAAATTTAAGGACATTACTTGGAGTCGATCATCGCAATGGGACCAAATATTGATGACTTAGTCCAGGTGGATAAGGACGGGTCGTTACAGGTGGTATCAGAGCGTTGGTCCTAGTGAACCAGGTCTTGCATTAGTGTGTCTAACTGATAGTTGTTAGGATGCATTAGCGAGTCTGGACTTCGACCTTAGCCGCATATTATAAGTTTTGCTTATCATTTCTTTTCGGAAATTACTTGCTTATTATCCTTAAGTTTAGACACATCTTATTGCCACTATTGCATCGATAGTGTATAGACAAAATTTGTATTTTAGCGTATTTGTTACTGTAGACTTTGCCTGACAGTTTCCGTAGATTCCTCCGTAACTTATGGGATTTTAGTATTATATATGCATATGTAAATTATGTATTGCAGGGTACTAATCCACATCCTCTAATCTATTTCTTATCAAAAATCCTTCATATGATCGTACGAGATGAATCCCTCAACCAGTTCAAATTCCTTGGATTCCGACAACTATTCCGATTTGGATGTCCACCTAAGCTTCGGAAGCAGCGTCACCAGAATGAATCAACTAATCAGCCATCCCCAATTCATCTGATGGGTTCGTATCCTACTCAATCATTGGAGACAAAAAGAAGGTGATCCTTTCCATCAAACAAATTCACCTCTTGGCGGTGAACCTGAAGCACTTACTGGCGAACCTGTTCGAGATACTATTTTCTCACTCATTTCTCGAATATCTCGCCACGATTATATTCTATGTAAAATTCTAAACCTTATTCATCCATTCATTCCGACTGACAATTATCTTGGAGTAATGGAAGAAGTCAACGAGCTTCGCACTCGATTAATAAATTTGGAGAATATGGTGCAAAATTTACCAGCTTCAGCAACATCACCAGTACCAACCGTACCATCAGCAGCATCACTAGTATCATCAACAATCCATGCCTCAAAACCTCATTCTGCACCTCGAGTATAATCATCGTTCTACATGACGTTCTACATCATTTATCTTAGTTCGACATAGTGATTATGTAACCTCTAATGTTTTAGAGATTATATATTCTTGTTCTAACGGTAAATCAGATGAGTTAATATCATATTAACTCATTAAATCCATGATTGCATCTGAAGAAAATATATATGTATATATGTTTTCATAAAGATTGTAATTAAAAATTCTTTCGTACAAAGTGTTAATTGTGAAAATATTTTAACGGGTAGGTAATACTCGAGAAATATTTAGATTTCACATTAATAAGTTACACTGTACATTCTTTGAAGTTAATTCAACATTCATTTACTATCCTGCTTACATTCACCGATATACAAATCCATTCACCACGGAATAACCATTTTCATCCAATTTCATATTTGAATTTTGATTTATCAGAATCCAACAAGTGGCATAATGAAGAAAACATTTGACAAAATAAAATTTGTTAGAAACAAATAAATTAACTATGAAAATTTTTGTTAAGAAACCACGCTAACTGTTCCTAGCTAATTGTTCCTAGCTAACTGATTACATTTTATTTATCGCAATTTAATTATCGCAATTTACATTCTCGCAATTTTATTTATCGTCATTTAATTTCTGTTATTTACTTTACGCACTTTATTTATCGTTATTTAATTTCTGTTATTTATTTTATGCACTTTAAATATCGGGACACGTATACAAGGTTTTGACATATCATATCGACGCATTTATATATATTATTTGGAATAACCATAGACACTCTATATGCAGTAATGATCGAGTTCTCTATACAGGGTTGAGGTTGATTCTACAATAATATATATAATTTGAGTTGTGATCGAGTCTGAGACATGTACACGGGTCACGATACGTATTAATTAATTCGAATATTATAAATTAAATTATATATGAATTATTGGACTGTTAACTGTGGACTATCGATTGTGGACTATCAAGATTGGACAGTTAAAAATGAATTAAAATATTGATTATAACATATGAAACTAAACAATTCTTCAAGTTTGCCACTTGATTTCATCTTAAACCTCATTTGAATCTCGACGATTCCAATCCATGTTCAAACCTTTCATAATTCTTGAAAACACCTCGATTGAGGGGATGAACCAACCGCATTTCATCTACGGAAGGAAAGATATATGCATATAGTTATGCACCTGAAAAACACTTGTAACCTGAGTGAACGTTTAACACATAGCTGTGCTAATTCCTTTAGTGTTATTAATACCCAAAATAACTTTGTAGTTCTTTTTCAAAATAGCCAATTTTGTCACTGCTCCAGCAAGACAGTTTCGACTTTTCACTCAAAACAACCTTATTATAACCTTGATATATATGCGTGCTCATTTATTGTTATCAGAGAACCTTTTATATTCCACCATATTATCATCAGTATTTAATCATCTAAAAACACAATTCTCTTGAAACCACCTCGGATTGATAACCGATGATTCAGATATGGTAGCATTAAATGCAGAGGAGGCCAAAAGTTTGATAATAAGAATGGGATGTTGGGAACGCTCGATAGAAAATTTAGTACTGAAAAATAGATTGAGCTAACCGTGAAGGAGACCAAGGACAAAGACAAGGACCAAACCCTATATTCAAAGAATCCAGATAATTCTGGATCCGCCGAAATCTTTAGAGAATATCTTGCTCCGAAGTCATGTTAAAATCTTGCGGAAAATTTTTCCTTATCAACTTTCGAACTTAGAAATTCCAAAATATCATCATAAATATCTTCGATATTTTTAAGGATATTTTCATAAATATTCTTGTCCGAAATTATCTACCTCTTCGTGTTTTCTGTATTCCATTATATTGAAAATTTCTGTAAAATCTAAGTATAAATTATGAATGAATTGTGGAGAAGTGTTGGGAATTGAAGCATGGGTTAGTATAATATAATGACGCTTGGCCAACGTGATTATATTACAGTAAGTCATGCTAAATTTTAATGTAACGTGATGATGATTCAAAGACCTTATCCTCATCATGTGTCATGTTCCACGACTCTTTCATTATACTTAATCTCTAAACATATCACGGAAATATTTCCTTTATATTTCTAGTCTTCCGTAATTCCAACAGTTTGCTAGTAAATCGTACTATTACATTTTCTTTTTGATTAGAAGATTTCTTTAAATTCCTTAAATTCCAGAAGAATAATCGTGACTACGTCAAAAGTCAGGTCGAATCTTATTTTCCTCATTTCACTATTTTGTAATAGCTTCACTCATACGCTGTGAGTAATCGAACTATCTTATTCATATTACTCAACGGTAATAAAACTCTATTTATCAACTTATATTCATCATGAAAACATTTTTATTGTTAGCCATGACGACCTCACTCAAATTTCGGGACGAAATTTCTTTAACGTGTAGGTACTGTAACGACCCGGAAAATTCCGACTAATTTTAAACCAAACTCTCGATACGATTTAATATTCTTGACACGATAAGAGAAATCTATTAGGTTGAGTCTCAAAATTTTGAACTGTTTTATATATTCAATTGACCTTCGACTGTTCTCAACGATTCACGAACAACTATTTGTAAATAGATACATAGATATTTAAAAATATAAATATATTTATTAATTCGAAATATAATTTGAAATATTATATCATTTGGTTATAAAATAATATAAGATATAATAAAATTTATTATTTAAAATGAATCTATATGTAGATATAAAAGTTTATTGAATATATTTAGAAAATGATTATAATACTCCTTTAATGTACCGATTGATATTAAGCAAGTCAATTCGAACTTATATGATTTTAAAATAAACGGTGATCCGAAAATGAATTCTATAAATTTTAGGCTTACTAAAAATGTATTTATGATCTAGTTATTAAATTTTAACAATTTTTATATTTTACCTAGAATTGAGAGGGACAGTTGATGTAATTTTTATTTAATAAATTAATGGTCAAATTTTATACCATAATGACTGAAATAATTAAAGATAATTACTATAAATATTTGGTATTTTTCTGAGAACTTTTATCCGTTGCTAATTATCAACGGGACACGATATATTACCCGAATTAAAAGAAAAACCGTTGGTTGCTTGAATGTTGATAATGCACATGTGATTCTTTTAAAATATATTAGTATTATTATTAACTTTCACTGTATATGATTTTGTTTTCTTTTCCTTTAATCACCATCTATCAATCTACCTAATCTCTATATGTATAATATATATACATGCCTGCAGAGAGTTAGACATATCATCACCACCACTTCAATCACCAAAATTTGACACCACCTTTCTTCACCTTTTAATTTCTTCGTGAGCCATAGCAATTGACCACCACCAATTACTTTGATCGAGCTTCTTCTCTGTAGAATCACTATGACTCTCGCCACCATAACAACCGTGAACCACCACGACCCAAAAATCATATTCTCTCTCTCTCCGGTAATAATAGAAAACCATCTAGAACCGCCACCATGCCACTACCATCATCATGCCTCTACCACCTCCATGACGCCACCCTATAACCACCATGGAGCTACCATCAATAACCACTTGTAATTCGACACCACCTTCTTTTTCTTCTCTTTTAACCAAACCATGGAATAGACCCCAAAAACAGACACTAGCCAACGAGTTTGCCATTGCTTTTATCTGTTTCTGTTTTCGTGGTTGAACAGACCCAAACAACCTTTATCTTTTCCTTCTCTCACTATCCATCTCTCTCACCTTGTTCGAAAACTACCACCCATTTACAACCCACAACACATCACCGAACCATGTATCATCGACCCACTTCATGATACCTGAATATTTCTGTTTCTATTTCGATCCACAACGGCACAAACACATCCGCCATTAAATACTGCAACCGCAAGTGATAATGTTTCTATTTCTATTAAGTCCGAGAACCAACACCACCTTGTTTTGTTTTTATTTTCCTCAATCACCATGCAATCTATTACCATCACCACCACCATGAACCAAGAAACATCACCGGCCACCATCACCATGAGACACCCTAGCCATCACTCTCTTTCTCTATATTTTTTTGTTCAAGGAAAATCACACGACAAACCCACTTATGTTTCTTCTTCTCTAACAACCCACGACAACCATTTAATTTCCACCCATGATCGACCACCTAAACAACTCAACACCATGAACAACCACACACCACCACTGAGATCGAACTACTGTTACTGCTACAGCCATGTTTCTACGGTCGTATCTACTTCTGCAGATATGTGTGTTTTGTTCTGGTTACCAACACCACAAAACTACCACTAAACCCTACAATCACCTTCTTCTTCCAAATTTTTGTTACTAATAAAGCTTTAAAACCATTGAAACCACCGTTAATTTTCTATTACAATTGAACTACAATAAACTGAGACACTCGTAATCTCAACAATCAAACGTCTTCGTTCTCAAAACGGATCCAGAGGACGAAGAAGAGAAAGATGAACGATAATAAAGAAGAAGAAGAAGATGGTACAATATGAAGAAGATAATGAACCCGTCGAAGATGATGAGTCATGATGGGAAGAAGACATGATGATGAGCTGTAAAAGAAGATGTTGATATTAAAAAAAAATAATCGATAATGATTTAAACCGAAACCCTTTTTCTTTTGTGTTTGTCGATTCTGTTTTGTGATTATAGCTGGACACCGAATCCTTTAAAAGTGGGCTGTGTCTTTTCTTTTTCTAATCTTGGGCCGTAGCATTTTATCATACAAAATGAATCATGATTTTTTTTTGTTAGGCCAAGTATTTTATGTTGGGCCGAGTATTAAATTCCTGTTGGGCCGATGGATACAAGTTGGGACGTGAACTAGATACAATGGGGCCGGGATTCTTTTCTTCGATTAGGCCAGGTTCACATGGTGTTGATATTGGGCCGTGACTTTGTCTCTTGGGACTGAAACAAGATCGATGGGTTATAAAAAAAATGATGATATAGCTATGATGATAAGTGCCAAATAATGATGATGATGATGATGGTAATCGTATTAAGTTATGATTATAAGAGGATGATAATTAAATACTAGAAATGATTATGGTTAAAAAGATTTAAGGAACGAATTTCAACAAAAAGTAAGGGGCAAATCAGTGGTCTGGATATGATATCGGTTCGCAGGACGTCGCGGGTTCAAACCCCGAATTGGGCATTTTTTTAGGACTAATTCTTTAAGGTAGTTTACTTATTACTCAATATTATTATTGTTATTATTATTATTATTATTATTATTATTATTATTATTATTATTATTATTATTATTAATATTATTATTATTATTAATAATATTATTATTATTATTAGTATTATTAGTATTAGGTACTACTATCAATATTATTATTTTCATTATAAAAATAAAATAACTTATTATTATTATTATTATTATTATTATTATTATTATTATTATTATTATTATTATTATTATTATTATTATTATTATTATTAAAGATTATCATTATTATTATTATTATTATTATTAGTAAATCATTATTATTAAAACTATCATTTTAACGAATAACTATATATAACATGTAATTTAAGATATAATATGAGTATTTGTTTTTAATGGAATTTAGTATAAATTCTATATAACTAAAAATATATAAATAATACATACTAATAAAGGAAATTACGTGATTCCATTAAATGCATTAATAAATATACAAATGATATAGGTTCGTGAATCCGAGGCCAAACCTACATTTGATAAATGACGTCATATGTATTTTTACTACAAAATACAGTATGGTGAGTTTCATTTGCTCCCTTTTTAATTGCTTTTGCAATATATATTTTTGGGCTGAGAATACATGCGCTGCTTTTATAAATGTTTACGAAATAGACACAAGTACTTAAAATACATTCTACTTTGAGTTGTACCGCTGGCATACTTCCCTGTAGCTTGGTGACTACTATTTACATAGGTATTGTAAACGCGAATCCTGTTGATAGATCTATCGGGCCTGACAACCCCAACCGGACTGGACGACCAGTATTCAACGGTTGTACAGTACTTCGTTTCGTGACTACACTTGGTACAGTGTAGTGAGATTTCATAATAAAGGGAATATCCGACGTTGATTAATAGTTAAGTATCGTTACCAAGTGCTCAACCACTTAGAATACTTTACATACACTTGCGAGTGTATTATGTTATGATTATGAAATCTTGTGGTCTATTAATATATTGAAATGATTGTTAGGATAAACCTATGAACTCACCAACCTTTTGGTTGACACTTTTAAGCATGTTTATTCTCAGGTATATAAGAAGTCTTCCGCTGTGCATTTGCTCAATTTAAGGACATTACTTGGAGTCGATCATCGCAATGGGACCAAATGTTGATGACTTAGTCCAGGTGGATAAGGACGGGTCGTTACAGTACTTGCATGAAGGACCACGATGGTTTGTTATTTGTAACTACCCAAACCAATAACCAACCCATTACGCGAAACAAAAATTTTTTATTTTTTTTTTGCAACAGGAGAGTGGGCGGCGCGCACACCTTAAGGTGCGCGGCGCGCACAAGGCCCAACAGCTTCTGTCCGGTTTTGTCCATTTTCAAATAAAGATCACCCACTTCCCGAAATTTTTAGACGAAACGCTTTTCACAACATCTTCTAATATGAAAAACTCATATGATTCAATCATAAAATGAGTTTTACAAAACGGGGCCCACATCGGCCGTTTTACGAGTTTCGTACAAATCATGAGTTTCGACCACATTAGTTTAATTTCCAAATGACACTATGAGCATGGTGTTTGGGGGTTAAACTACCCAAATCTCGGTCAAACTCCAAAAGCTAACATCCAAAAGCGTCCCCTAACAAACAAGCGGGATCTCTAATCCATACGAATGCCCTTACCCTTGTCTCCACCGGAGCCTATAAAAAGATAAACAACGAGAGGGTAAGCAAAGCTTAGTGAGTGCAACAATTATACATACACATATATAACCCATCTATTTACATTCGCACCCACCAAATACCTCATACGAGAATATAACTCAAATAGCATGCCTTCTTACTCATAATGCTAATAACTTGTACACTATCACAACATCACATTAGTGTGATGACCCGGGAATTTCCGACCAAATTTAAACTTAATCTATATATGTTTCTGACACGATAAGCAAGGTATGTCTCAAAAACTTTGAACTATTTTCATGTATACATTTAACCTTTGACTATTCCCGACGATTCACGAACAATTATTTATATATATATATATATATATATATATATATATATATATATATATATGTAAGTTATATGATATTTGGAAATAATAAAATATAATTTAAACATTTTAATTAAATATATAAAATAATATACAAAATAATTAAGTTGTAAATTAAAAATGAATCTATGTATAAATATATAAGATTTTTATGTATATTGTAATATATAGATAGTGTATAAATATTCAATTGTATAATTTGTAAACATTACATAAGTAATATTATATATATTGTAATATATGTAAAACGTATGAATATTGAATATTCAATTGATGTTATTTTATACAATTAATAAACATGACATAATTAATAAGTTGTAAAATTTTTATAATAAATGTAATTACAAGTTATTATAGTACTTTCAATATTAATATCTATGTTAGTATTATTAATACTATTATTTTGAATATATGACATATAAGCATTTCACGATCTTTTGAATTTGGGAATTGAGTATTGAAGTGGTGAAGATTAATGGAACGGAAGAGGTAAAATTTATAGTGAAAATATCAGACAGAGGAATCGAGATAGATCACCGCATTTAATTATAGAGACCTTAATTTCCTTATTCGCCGAAGAATCAAATCTTTTAGATTTCGAAGATTTTATTTGAATCCCTTAAATTCCGGAATTCAACCAAGACAACGTCAAAAGCTAAGACGCACCTTATTTTCTAAATTCAACCCTGACTCTGTCAAAAATTAAGATGAATCTTTACTTTCCAATTTCACTCTTTGGTGATAACTTCATTCGTACTCTTCGAATAATCAAATTATTTTTATCCATATTACTCAATGATGATAAAACTCAAATTTTCAACTCATATTCGTCATGAAAACATTTTTATTGTTAGCCATGACCACCTCACTCAAATTTCGGGACGAAATTTCTTTAACGGGTAGGTACTGTGATGACCCGGGAATTTCCGACCAAATTTAAACTTAATCTTTATATGTTTCCGACACGATAAGCAAGGTCTGTAATATTGAAGTCTCAAAAACTTTGAACTATTTTCATGTATACATTTAACCTTTGACTATTCCCGACGATTCACGAACAATTATTTGTATATATATATATATATATATATATATATATATATATATATATATATATATATATAATGTAAGTTATATGATATTTGGAAATAATAAAATATAATTTAAACATTTTAATTAAATATATAAAATAATATACAAAATAATTAAGTTGTAAATTAAAAATGAATCTATGTATAAATATAAAAGATTTTTATGTATATTGTAATATATAGATAGTGTATAAATATTCAATTGTATAATTTGTAAACATTACATAAGTAATATTATATATATTGTAATATATGTAAAACGTATGAATATTGAATATTCAATTGATGTTATTTTATACAATTAATAAACATGACATAATTAATAAGTTGTAAAATTTTTATAATAAATGTAATTACAAGTTATTATAGTACTTTCAATATTAATATCTATGTTAGTATTATTAATACTATTATTTTGAATATATGACATATAAGATATGAAAACGGATTTATATAAAGTGTTATATTATTATTGTTACTAATAATATTATTATCAGTAACAGTATAAATATTATTTTAATTAGGATAGTGTTATGATTATCATCATTAATAATATTTTCTTTTATCATTTTATTAAAAATCATTATTTTTAGTATCATTCTTAATATTATTATGTTAGTATTATTAGAAATGTTATTACTATTTTTATTAACAGAATTTATTTATTTATTTTATATTTATATTAGTATTAGTAATATTATTTATTTTGTTATTAATATTAAAAGCCTTTTGATTATTTATATATATATATTAGTTATCAACAATAATTTTATACAAAGAATCAAGAGAACTCGTACAAAAATCTGTTTGATGTCTCTCTCAATACTGTGATTAATTTTGTTCTTGTTCTAACTCTATTACAAATTGCAATCCAATCCAGACATAATCCAAATGCAGTTGCAATCGACATTTTTTTTTCTTTCTTTCTTTCATTTGTTTTATTTTTCTACTTTATTCTACCTGTCGACTAAATCTCTTTGTATAACACAATCCACTCAAGTGATAAATGAATTACACAACTTTTCCTTTGTCAAAATATCATCTATATCAATAATTAATAGGATCGAATTTAGCTGAAAGAGGAAGGAGAACCCGTTAGTCCCCTGTTCGTGTCCATTTACTCAATCCTTCTATTCCTTAACAATTTTCAAAATTTTTAATTGCAGTATTGTTATAAATCCATCATTTAAACTTTCTGGAAAGTTACAATGGCCAATTTTTAGTATTGTGTTCTAATTTTGGAGTCAAACTTCTTAATTCAAAAGTCAAACGATTTAGAATCATTCAAATTCGTAAGCTGTAATTCGATTCAGGACAAAAGGATGATTGTAGAGTGTTTTCAGGTTGATAAGAAACATTTTTCATGAAGGTATCTAGGTCTCAAAACATCCCAATCTCAAAATCAAGTTTTATGTTCTTCATTATTTTTTTTCCTCCATCGATGTACAGCAACTGTTTTTATTATTTATATTTTTTTTTCTTTTCGGTTAATATAAAACAAACACAGCCAATTTATATCTGTGCTATTATACATCCTACACCTCGAATCCACTGTTATGATTATCTGGGTGTTGGCCGTTGAATTTTGGGAAGAAGATGAAGGAAATAATAAATAAAAAAAAACATTACTAATATGGGTTATATTATCACGGGTCTGAGATATAATCAGAAATACGAATTGGACTGGACGGTTAAGTGTGTGTTCGGGTTAGCAAGTGGTCATGGGTTCGAGTCTTGTATGGAGCATTCTTTTTAGAAAAGGCATTTCAGGGGGTATAACCTTTTATCTTGGTGTTATTATTATTATTAATTATTATTAATTATTGTTATTATGAATATAGTTATAAATAAGATTCATAGTATTATTAATGTTATTATCAATATTAATATTATCATTCAAAGTATAAATTTTATCATTTTACTACTAGTATAGGTATTATTATTATTATTATGATTATTACTATTATTATGAAAATGATATAAATTATTATCATTATTAGTAAGGTTAATAATCTATAATAATTAGTATTAGCCCTATGTATTATTATTACTAATATTATTATTATTAAAAATGTTATCAAACCATTATCATAACTATCATTAACAGTAAACTTATTATTTTACAGTTATTATTATAAATATCATTATTATTACTATCAAGTATTAGCTATATCATTATTATAAAAATAATATTGATTATGAAAATAAAAGTTTTAATAATGTTGTTAAGATTATATTATATAAAAAATATATATTTAAATTTCAAAACTTAACTATATTAACATTTCTATACCTAAAATAAAAATATATACATAAATAAAGAAACCTATAAATTATTAAAATAACAAATACATCATCAATAATAATATATAGATTTATTCGACTACGAGTATATGTTTTAATATATATATATATATATATATATATATATATATATATATATATATATATATATATATACATGATATAGGTTCGTGAATCCGAGGCTAGCCCTATACTTGTTCAATGTCGTTCTATGTATTTTTACTACAAAATACATTAGGTGAGTTTTCATTACTCCCTTTTTATATATATTTTTGGGACTGAGAATACATGCGCTGCTTTTATAAATGCTTTACGGAATAGACACAAGTGATCGAAACTACATTCTATGGTTGAATTATCGAAATCGAATATGCCCCTTTTTATTTAGTCTGGTAATCTAAGAATTAGGGAACAGACACCCTAATTGACGCGAACTCTAAAGATAGATCTATCGGGCCCAACAAGCCCCATCCAAAGTACAAGATGCTTTAGTACTTCAAAATTTATATCATGTCCGAAGGAGGATCCCGGAATGATGGGGATATTCTTATAAGCATATTGTGAATGTCGGTTACCAGGTGTTCAATCCATATGAATGATATTTTTGTCTCTATGTATGGAACGTTTATTTATGAGAATTGGAATTATGAAATCTTGTGGTCTATTAAAATGATTAAAATGATTATTTATGTTAAACTAATGAACTCACCAACCTTTTGGTTGACACTTGAAAGCATGTTTATTCTCAGGTATGAAAGAAATCTTTCGCTGTGCATTTGCTCATTTTAGAGATATTACTTGGAGTCATTCATGACATATTTCAAAAGACGTTGCATTCGAATCATCGAGTTCATCAAGATTATTATTAAGTCAATTATAGTTATATATATATATATATATATATATATATATATATATATATATATATATATATATATATATATATATATTATGAAATGGTATGCATGCCGTCAACTTTCGATATAATGAAAGACTGTCTTTTCAAAAACGAATGCAATGTTTGTAAAATGTATTATATAGAGGTCAAGTACCTCGCGATGTAATCAACTGTTGTAAATCGTTTGTAATCGATATGGACTTCGTCCGGATGGATTAGGACGGGTCTCTACAATTAGCATATATTAAACACAATATGTATATATATAGCATGCTAAACAATATCCAACAACATAATATGGTTAACCATAACGCTATGGTGCTACCGGCACGTGGTTCACACCATACGCATTTGAGTCTCACTCTTTTATAGTGCTACCGGCTCATGGTTCACACTTTGACGCTACCGGCACGTGGTTCACTCCTCATTTTATAGTGCTACCGGCACGTGGTTCACACTTGATGCTACCGGCACGTGGTTCACATCCAAATTTTATAGTGCTACCGGCACGTGGTTCACACTTGATGCTACCGGCACGTGGTTCACATCCAAATTTTATAGTGCTACCGGCACGTGGTTCACACTTGATGCTACCGGCACGTGGTTCACATCATGATACTCGTCACACACATGCTATGGTACTACCGACACGTGGTTCATACCATAACATTCACAAATAAATACGCCATATATACGTACGCATAATTATTCCACTCACCTTAAAGATTTGGTGATGGTTTTATCCTTCCGCAAGCTTCAAATCCAAGTACCTAATGCAATAAGTACTCGATCAACAAACAAACTTGTTGGACTAAATACCAACACTTCACTCATGTGCATTTAATGACTTAAATGCCCCATTTTCACCAAAACCGCCCATTAAGGGTCAAGACCATCATTAATCACTTAAAAGCTAGTGATTAAGGTCCAATAACACTAACTATTACACAATTAGGGTATTTCATACCCATATTTCCCAACTAGGTCAATCATTAGCCCTTTGACTAGTTTAAAGTCAACACACCCATTTCGGGTCATCCACTAACCCACCTAACACCCATTTACTAATTAACTAGGTGTGCTAGTGATTAACTAAACAATTAGTACTCATAAACATCAATTAACACTTTGAAACCCTAGGTTAGTTACCATTGAGTCTTCATGACTCCATCTTACCCAAGAACACCCAAAATCATTAAATATGGGTTTTATGTTCATCACTATCCCAAACCCTAACCCTTATATCAATTTAAAATAAGGAAATCAAAGTTAGAGCTTACCACCACAATCACAACGTAGCTAGTGATTAGATGAACAACTTTATAACTCGAGCTAAGACCCAAAACTAGTTCTTTCTTCCCTTGCTTGAACTTTCTCACACAAGAATCTCTCTCTCTCTCTCTCTCTCTCTCTCTCTAAAATTGAAGTGGAAAAGGATAAGGTTGGTGATAATAGAGTTATGACTCACCCCAAACTGATCTGGTAGCCTTTAACTCATCCCCAAGTGAAATTACCAAAAAGCCCATCAAAATATCTCATTAAAAGAGCAGAACCCGGCTACAGTAAAGGGTGCTCCCTTTAGTGTGTGCGGCGCGCACAATCTGCTGGACAGATTCTGACTTCAGTTTAATTACACAAAGATACCCACACTCTATGTACCATATATACACTACTGTACAAAATGATTAGGGTCTTACAACTCTCCCCCACTTGAATCGGAGCGCGTCCTAGCGATCCAAGCCGCATGACAAGAGGGAAGAGAAACTAACACAAACTCTTCGGGCTCCCAAGTAAACTCAGAACCTTTACTACGACGCCATTGAACTTTAAAAGTCCTAACCTCTTTATTTCTCAACCTTTTGACCTTCTCATCGAGTATAGCAATCGGCTCCTCAATATACTCTAACTTATTGTTTAGCTCAATCTCGTCTAATGGCACCCATGATGAATCATTCGTAAGACACTTACAGAGATGGGAAACATGGAATGTATTATGAATCCCAGCAAGCTCTTCGGGTAATTCCAAACGATACGCGACTTCACTGTAGTGACCCGAACTTTTCCTTGTTTATATATATTAATTGAGATTGATATTTACATGATTAAATATTTCCAACATGTTAAGCAATCAAACTTGTTAAGACTTGATTAATTGAAATATGTTTCATATAGACAATTGACCACCCAAGTTGACCGGCGATTCACGAACGTTAAAACTTGTAAAAACGACATGACGATATATATATGGATATACATATGGTTAACATGAGATTATGATAAGTAAGTATCTCCATAAGTATATTAACAATGAGTTATATACATATAAACAAGACTACTAACTTAAGGATTTCGAAACGAGACATATATGTAACGATTATCGTTGTAACGACATTTAAATGTATATATATCATATTAAGATATATTAATATATCATAATATCATGATAATATAATAATTTAACATCTCATTAGATATAATAAACAATGGGTTAACAACATTAATTGAGATCGTTAACTTAAAGGTTTCAAAACAACACTTACATGTAACGACTAACGATGACTTAACGACTCAGTTAAAATGTATATACATGTAGTGTATTTAGATGTATTAAAATACTTTTGGAAGACTTTAAGACATATATCAAAACACTCATACTTAACGAAAATGGTTACAGTTACTTTTCCATTCTTTTCTTTCATCAAGAATTCTAGTCGTATTCTTACCCGTATTATACACAGCTTCAAAACGTACTTACTATGAGTATATACCAATAGGAACTAGCATGGGATTCCACTCTTGATTATGTCATGTATGACTAATCAATTTTAACTTCTACCATGAGCTAGTCAACTAACTAGAACTCCTTTTAACCCCACTCACCACTCACCAATTACCACTCATCATTCACTCCATTTCACTTCCAATTCTCTTTCTAATTCTCTCTCAACACATACACACTATTATGAACGTATTTTTCCAGTAGTTAATCATCATCTTCATCAAAAATCACTTCAAGAATCAAGCTATAATCATCATAGGAAGAACACTTCAAGAACACTTCAAAAATCCCTTCAAGTTTACTAATTTACTTCCAAGCTTTCTAATCCATTCCAAGTAATCATCTAATATCAAGAAACCTTTGTTATATACAGTAGGTTATCTTTCTTATTCAAGGTAATATTCATATTCAAACTTTGATTCAATTTCTATAACTATAAACTATCTTAATTCGAATAAAAATCTTACTTGAACTTGTTTTTGTGTCATGATCCTACTTCAAGAACTTTCAAGCCATCCAAGATCCTTTGAAGCTAGATCATTTCTTGTCACTTCCAGTAGGTTTACCTACTAAACTTGAGGTAGTAATGATGTTCATAACATCATTCGATACATATATATAAAACTATCTTATTCGAAGGTTTAAACTCATAATCACTAGAACATAGTTTAGTTAATTCTAAACTTGTTCGCAAACAAAAGTTAATCCTTCTAACTTGACTTTTAAAATTAACTACACACATGTTCTATATCTATATGATATGCTAACTTAATGATTTAAAACCTGGAAACACGAAAAACACCGTAAAACCGGATTTACGCCGTCGTAGTAACACCGCGGGCTGTTTTGGGTTAGTTAATTAAAAACTATGATAAACTTTGATTTAAAAGTTGTTATTCTGAGAAAATGATTTTTATTATGAACATGAAACTATATCCAAAAATTATGGTTAAACTCAAAGTGGAAGTATGTTTTCTAAAATGGTCATCTAGACGTCGTTCTTTCGACTGAAAAGACTACCTTTACAAAAACGACTTGTAACTTATTTTTCTGACTATAAACCTATACTTTTTCTGTTTATATTCATAAAATAGAGTTCAATATGAAACCATATCAATTTGATTCACTCAAAACGGATTTAAAATGAAGAAGTTATGGGTAAAACAAGATTGGATAATTTTTCTCATTTTAGCTACGAGAAAATTGGTAACAAATCTATTCCAACCATAACTTAATCAACTTGTATTGTATATTATGTAATCTTGAGATACCATAGACACGTATACAATGTTTCGACCTATCATGTCGACACATCTATATATATTTCGGAACAACCATAGACACTCTATATGTGAATGTTGGAGTTAGCTATACAGGGTTGAGGTTGATTCCAAAATATATATAGTTTGAGTTGTGATCAATACTGAGATACGTATACACTGGGTCGTGGATTGATTCAAGATAATATTTATCGATTTATTTCTGTACATCTAACTGTGGACAACTAGTTGTAGGTTACTAACGAGGACAGCTGACTTAATAAACTTAAAACATCAAAATATATTAAAAGTGTTGTAAATATATTTTAAACATACTTTGATATATATGTATATATTGTTATAGGTTCGTGAATCAACCAGTGGCCAAGTCTTACTTCCCGACGAAGTAAAAATCTGTGAAGGTGAGTTATAGACCCACTTTTAAAATCTAATATTTTTGGGATGAGAATACATGCAGGTTTTATAAATGATTTACAAAATAGACACAAGTACGTGAAACTACATTCTATGGTTGAATTATCGAAATTGAATATGCCCCTTTTTATTAAGTCTGGTAATCCAAGAATTAGGGAACAGACACCCTAATTAACGCGAATCCTAAAGATAGATCTATTGGGTCTAACAAACCCCATCCAAAGTACCGGATGCTTTAGTACTTCGAAATTTATATCATATCCGAAGGGTGTCCCGGAATGATGGGGATATTCTTATATATGCATCTTGTTAATGTCGGCTACCAGGTGTTCACCATATGAATGATTTTTATCTCTATGTATGGGATGTGTATTGAAATATGAAATCTTGTGGTCTATTGTTACGATTTGATATATATAGGTTAAACCTATAACTCACCAACATTTTTGTTGACGTTTAAAGCATGTTTATTCTCAGGTGAATACTAAGAGCTTCCGCTGTTGCATACTAAAATAAGGACGAGATTTGGAGTCCATGCTTGTATGATATTGTGTAAAAACTGCATTCAAGAAACTGATTTCGATGTAACATATTTGTATTGTAAACCATTATGTAATGGTCGTGTGTAAACAGGATATTTTAGATTATCATTATTTGATAATCTACGTAAAGCTTTTTAAACCTTTATTGATGAAATAAAGGTTATGGTTTGTTTTAAAATGAATGCAGTCTTTGAAAAACGTCTCATATAGAGGTCAAAACCTCGCAACGAAATTAATTAATATGGAACGTTTTTAATCAATAAGAACGGGACATTTCAGTTGGTATCCGAGCGTTGGTCTTAGAGAACCAGAAAATTTGCATTAGTGTGTCTTATCGAGTTTGTTAGGTTGCATTAGTGAGTCTGGACTTCGACCGTGTTTTCTTTAAAAATGATTGCTTAACATTTTTGTTGGAAACTATATATTTTTAACATATGAATATTATGTGATATATTAATCTCTTAACGTGTTTGATATTATGTGATAGATGTCTACCTCTAGAACAAGTCCCATTGACTCACCTAATAATAATGAAGAGTCAAATGTAAATTGGAATGATTCGTGGACTGATTCACAAGTTCCCGAAGAGGAACCGGAAGAAGAGTCGGAACCGGAAGAAGAATCGGAACCGGAAGAAGAAATAGAACCGGTGGGGGAAATAATAAAACGGTTATGTAAAAGAGAATCCTCAACCAACCGACCAAGGTTAATTATGGTCAATGGTGATTCCGCCAAGGAAGCAAAATATTGGGAGGATTACCAATTCTCCGATGAATCGGATTCCGACGAGAATTCCGATGATGTTATAGAAATTACCCCAACTGAATTTAAAAAGGCAAAAGAAAATAATAAGGGAAAGGGCATAAAAATAGAGAAATCTAATTCCAACCCCGATGAACTTTATATGTATCGTCAACCCCCGAAGTCCTTAAGTTGTAACAATGACCCGGGAACCTCTAAACCACCAGGTTTTTCTAAACCAATGTGGACAACGACGGCTCGTATTAGGGGAACATCATATATCCCTAGAAACTTGGCAAAACGAACCAAAACCAAACAAGAAGAAACGAGCGAGTCGGAATAAGATAGTTGTATTCGTGTGGTGTAATATATGTAATATAGTGTGCTTATGCTTTATGATATATGTAAAAATTGCTTGTATTAATAAGTATTTTTTTATGAATCTAACTCTTGTCTATTTTACAGTATAAAAACACAAAAATGGATAGACAGCCCAATATTATAAGAGACCTACCCGGAGACATGATTGGTGAAATCTTGTCTAGAGTCGGTTAGAATTCCTCGGCACAACTATTTAAGGCGAGATCAGTTTGTAAGACATTCGAAGAACGTTCCAAGAATGCCTTGGTTTATAAAAGGCTTTCGTTCGAAAGATGGGGGATATCACATTGGGAAATCCATAAGTTACGATGTGTTTACTTTGACGCATATATTGCGGGGAACCCAAATGCTATTTTACGCAACGGGTTAAGAAATTATTTTGACTCAGTATATCCGAATATAGGACTTCGTGATTTAGAAAAAGCGGCTAACATGCAACATAAAGAAGCATGTTATGCTTACGGGTTAGTAATGTTCGCTTCTCACCAAAGTGAGAACAAGAACATCGGGCTACAACTATTAAACAAAACGTTCCCACAAGTGACGGAGTCGGTAATTGGGGTAAGAAATGAGGTTTTTAGGTTATTACGAGACTGTTGGTCATTACGTAACCCTCGTCCCTTTGACGACGTTACAACACGCTGTCTTATCAACGGCCATAACGGTTATGTTCCACAAGACCAAGGATGGGAAGTAGTCCTAGTAAAACCAGAATGCATGACTTGTTTCTGGACGTATGAATTACGTGTCTTTATTGCCTTTGCTGAACGACTTGTGTACTAGCTAGAATTATCTTCACAACTATCTTGTATCAAAGTTATTGTGTGCTATATTTCATGCTTTATGTAAAATAAGCGGTATTGTAACTTTGTAAAATATTGTATAAAAGTTTGAACGCGAAATATTATTACAATCAGTTTTTCATATAGAATTGTAGTAGTTGAATTGTATATTAGCTACTAAGTATGAACTTAACGGGTAGGTACTACCCGAATTTAAACTTATAAAACGCTAATATGAAGAAAAAGCTTTTATAAATGAGTTCATATTATGCTACGAGATACTATTGAATACTCTTAATATTCTGTATGATTAACTTGTTTCATTTGACTATTTTGAAGGAAATGGCACCAACTACTAGACACACCTTGAATATGAGCGAAGAGGAATTTCGTTCCTTTCTTGCCTCAAACATAGCGGCAGTACAGGCTGCGCTACATACCAACAATAACCTTGGATCTAGCAGTACAGGAAATTGTGTAGGATGCACCTACAAAGAATTCACTGCCTGCAAACCTTCTGGAATTTGATGGAACCGAAGGACCGATTGGATTGAAACGGTGGACCGAGAAGGTCGAATCGGTGTTTGCCATAAGTAAGTGTACTGAAGAGGACAAAGTGAAGTACGCTATGCATACCTTCACAGGTTCTGCGTTAACATGGTGGAATACCTATCTAGAGCAACTGGGACAAGACGATGCGTACGCACTACCGTGGTCAGCATTCAAGCACTTGATGAACGAGAAGTACCGTCCCAGAACCGAGGTCAATAAGCTCAAGACAGAACTTAGAGGGTTACGAACCCAAGGATTTGATATTACCACGTACGAAAGACGATTCACAGAATTGTGCCTATTGTGTCCGGGAGCATTCGAAGATGAGGAAGAGAAGATCGACGCGTTTGTGAAAGGATTACCGGAAATAATCCAAGAAGATATAAGTTCACACGAGCCCGCCTCCATACAACATGCATGTAGAATGGCTCACAAACTAGTGAACCAGATTGAAGAAAGAATTAAAGAACAGACTGCTGAAGAGGCCAATGTGAAGCAAGTCAAAAGAAAGTGGGAGGAAAACGGTGATAAGAATCACTAATACAACAACAACAGCAATTACAACAATAATCGCAACAATTATCTCAAAAATCGCAACATCAATCGCAACTACAACAAATGGCCCAACAACAACAACAACAACAACAACAACAACAGCAACTACAACAATCATCCCAACAACAATAATAACCGCAACAACAACAACAATCAGAAGCAGCTATGCCAAAGGTGTGAAAAGTATCACTCGGGGTTCTGTACCAAATTTTGCAACAAGTGTAAAAGAAATGGTCATAGCGCGGCGAAGTGTGAGGTCTACGGACCAGGGGTTAATAGAACGAAAGGAACAAATGGTGTCGAAACGAGTAATGGCGGAGCAAGTAGTGTCGGAGCAAGTTATGCCAATGTAGTTTGTTATAAATGCAGAAAACCGGGCCACATTATTAGAAATTGCCCGAACCAGGAGAACACGAATGGACAAGGCCGCGGAAGAGTTTTCAATATTAATGCGGCAGAGGCACAGGAAGACTCGGAGCTTGTTACGGGTACGTTTCTTATTGACAATAAATCTGCTTACGTTTTATTTGATTCGGGTGCGGATAGAAGCTATATGAGTAGAGATTTTTGTGCTAAATTAAGTTGTCCATTGACACCTTTGGATAGTAAATTTTTACTCGAATTAGCAAATGGTAAATTAATTTCAGCAGATAATATATGTCGGAATCGAGAAATTAAACTGGTTAGCGAAACATTTAAGATTGATTTGATACCAGTAGAGTTAGGGAGTTTTGATGAGATAATCGGTATGGACTGGTTGAAAGAAGTGAAAGCAGAAATCGTTTGTTACAAAAATGCAATTCGCATTATACGAGAAAAAGGAAAACCCTTAATGGTGTACGGAGAAAAGGGCAACACGAAGCTACATATTATTAGTAATTTGAAGGCACAAAAACTAATAAGAAAAGGTTGCTATGCTATTCTAGCACACGTCGAGAAAGTACAAACTGAAGAAAAGAGCATCAATGATGTTCCCATTGCAAAAGAATTTCCCGATGTATTTCCGAAAGAATTACCGGGATTACCCCCACAGCGATCCGTTGAATTTCAAATAGATCTTGTACCAGGAGCTGCACCAATAGCTCGTGCTCCTTACAGACTCGCACCCAGCGAGATGAAAGAACTACAAAGCCAATTACAAGAACTTTTAGAGCGTGGTTTCATTCGACCAAGCACATCACCGTGGGGAGCTCCTGTTTTGTTTGTCAAGAAGAAAGATGGTACATTCAGGTTGTGTATCGACTACCGAGAGTTGAACAAACTTACCATCAAGAACCGCTACCCACTACCGAGAATCGACGACTTATTTGATCAACTATAAGGCTCGTCTGTTTATTCAAAGATTCACTTACGTTCCGGGTATCATCAAATACGGGTGAAAGAAGATGATATTCCAAAGACTGCTTTCAGAACACGTTACGGTCATTACGAGTTTATGGTCATGCCGTTTGGTTTAACTAATGCACCAGCTGTGTTCATGGACCTTATGAACCGAGTGTGTGGACCATACCTTGACAAGTTTGTCATTGTTTTCATTGATGACATACTTATTTACTCAAAGAATGTCCAAGAACACGGTGAACATTTGAGAAAGGTGTTAGAAGTATTGAGGAAGGAAGAATTGTACGCTAAGTTTTCAAAGTGTGCATTTTGGTTGGAAGAAGTTCAATTCCTCGGTCACATAGTGAACAAAGAAGGTATTAAGGTGATCCGGCAAAGATAGAAACTGTTGAAAAGTGGGAAACCCCGAAAACTCTGAAACACATACGCCAGTTTTTAGGACTAGCTGGTTACTACAGAAGGTTCATCCAAGACTTTTCCAGAATAGCAAAACCCTTGACTGCATTAACGCATAAAGGGAAGAAATTTGAATGGAATGATGAACAAGAGAAAGCGTTTCAGTTATTGAAGAAAAAGCTAATTACGGCACCTATATTGTCATTGCCTGAAGGGAATGATGATTTTGTGATTTATTGTGACGCATCAAAGCAAGGTCTCGGTTGTGTATTAATGCAACGAACGAAGGTGATTGCTTATGCGTCTAGACAATTGAAGATTCACGAACAAAATTGTACGACGCATGATTTGGAATTAGGCGCGCTTGTTTTTGCATTAAAGACTTGGAGGCACTACTTATATGGGGTCAAAAGTATTATATATACCGACCACAAAAGTCTTCAACACATATTTAATCAGAAACAACTGAATATGAGGCAGCGTAGGTGGATTGAATTATTGAATGATTAAGACTTTGAGATTCGTTACCACCCGGGGAAGGCAAATGTGGTAGCCGATGCCTTGAGCAGGAAGGACAGAGAACCCATTCAAGTAAAATCTATGAATATAATGATTCATAATAACCTTACTACTCAAATAAAGGAGGCGCAACAAGGAGTTTTAAAAGAGGGAAATTTAAAGGATGAAATACCCAAAGGATCGGAGAAGCATCTTAATATTCGGGAAGACGGAACCCGGTATAGGGCTGAAAGGATTTGGGTACCAAAATTTGGAGATATGAGAGAAATGGTACTTAGAGAAGCTCATAAAACCAGATACTCAATACATCCTGGAACGGGGAAGATGTACAAAGATCTCAAGAAACATTTTTGGTGGCCGGGTATGAAAGCCGATGTTGCTAAATACGTAGGAGAATGTTTGACGTGTTCTAAGGTCAAAGCTGAGCATCAGAAACCATCAAGTCTACTTCAACAACCCGAAATCCCGGAATGGAAATGGGAAAACATTACCATGGATTTCATCACTAAATTGCCAAGGACTGCAAGTGGTTTTGATACTATTTGGGTAATAGTTGATCGTCTCACCAAATCAGCACATTTCCTGCCAATAAGAGAAGATGACAAGATGGAGAAGTTAGCACGACTGTATTTGAAGGAAGTCATCTCCAGACATGGAATACCAATCTCTATTATCTCTGATAGGGATGGCAGATTTATTTCAAGATTCTGGCAGACATTACAGCAAGCATTAGGAACTCGTCTAGACATGAGTACTGCCTATCATCTACAAACTGATGGGCAGAGCGAAAGGACGATACAAACGCTTGAAGACATGCTACGAGCATGTGTTATTGATTTCGGAAACAGTTGGGATCGACATCTACCATTAGCAGAATTTTCCTACAACAACAGCTACCATTCAAGCATTGAGATGGCGCCGTTTGAAGCACTTTATGGTAGAAAGTGCAGGTCTCCGATTTGTTGGAGTGAAGTGGGGGATAGACAGATTATGGGTCCGGAGATTATACAAGAAACTACCGAGAAGATCATCCAAATTCAACAACGGTTGAAAACCGCCCAAAGTCGACAAAAGAGCTACGCTGACATTAAAAGAAAAGATATAGAATTTGAAATTGGAGAGATGGTCATGCTTAAAGTTGCACCTTGGAAAGGCATTGTTCGATTTGGTAAACGAGGGAAATTAAATCCAAGGTATATTGGACCATTCAAGATTATTGATCGTGTCAGACCAGTAGCTTACCGACTTGAGTTACCTCAACAACTCGCGGCTGTACATAACACTTTCCACGTCTCGAATTTGAAGAAATGTTTTGCTAAAGAAGATCTCACTATTCCGTTAGAGGAAATCCAAATCAACGAAAAACTCCAATTCATCGAAGAACCCGTCGAAATAATGGATCGTGAGGTTAAAAGACTTAAGCAAAACAAGATACCAATTGTTAAGGTTCGATGGAATGCTCGTAGAGGACCCGAGTTCACCTGGGAGCGTGAAGATCAGATGAAGAAGAAATACCCGCATCTATTTCCAGAAGATTCGTCAACACCTTCAACAGCTTAAAATTTCGGGACGAAATTTATTTAACGGGTAGGTACTGTAGTGACCCGAACTTTTCCATGTTTATATATATTAATTGAGATTGATATTTACATGATTAAATGTTTCCAACATGTTAAGCAATCAAACTTGTTAAGACTTGATTAATTGAAATATGTTTCATATAGACAATTGACCACCCAAGTTGACCGGCGATTCACGAACGTTAAAACTTGTAAAAACGACATGACGATATATATATGGATATACATATGGTTAACATGAGATTATGATAAGTAAGTATCTCCATAAGTATATTAACAATGAGTTATATACATATAAACAAGACTACTAACTTAAGGATTTCGAAACGAGACATATATGTAACGATTATCGTTGTAACGACATTTAAATGTATATATATCATATTAAGATATATTAATATATCATAATATCATGATAATATAATAATTTAATATCTCATTAGATATAATAAACAATGGGTTAACAACATTAATTGAGATCGTTAACTTAAAGGTTTCAAAACAACACTTACATGTAACGACTAACGATGACTTAACGACTCAGTTAAAATGTATATACATGTAGTGTATTTAGATGTATTAAAATACTTTTGGAAGACTTCAAGACATATATCAAAACACTCATACTTAACGAAAATGGTTACAGTTACTTTTCCATTCTTTTCTTTCATCAAGAATTCTAGTCGTATTCTTACACGTATTATACACAGCTTCAAAACGTACTTACTATGAGTATATACCAATAGGAACTAGCATGGGATTCCACTCTTGATTATTTCATGTATGACTAATCAATTTTAACTTCTACCATGAGCTAGTCAACTAACTAGAACTCCTTTTAACCCCACTCACCACTCACCAATTACCACTCATCATTCACTCCATTTCACTTCCAATTCTCTTTCTAATTCTCTCTCAACACACACACACACTATTATGAACGTATTTTTCCAGTAGTTAATCATCATCTTCATCAAAAATCACTTCAAGAATCAAGCTATAATCATCATAGGAAGAACACTTCAAGAACACTTCAAAAATCCCTTCAAGTTTACTAATTTACTTCCAAGCTTTCTAATCCATTCCAAGTAATCATCTAAGATCAAGAAACCTTTGTTATATATAGTAGGTTATCTTTCTTATTCAAGGTAATATTCATATTCAAACTTTGATTCAATTTCTATAACTATAAACTATCTTAATTCGAGTAAAAATCTTACTTGAACTTGTTTTTGTGTCATGATCCTACTTCAAGAACTTTCAAGCCATCCAAGATCCTTTGAAGCTAGATTATTTCTTGTCACTTCCAGTAGGTTTACCTACTAAACTTGAGGTAGTAATGATGTTCATAACATCATTCGATTCATATATATAAAACTATCTTATTTGAAGGTTTAAACTCGTAATCACTAGAACATAGTTTAGTTAATTCTAAACTTGTTCGCAAACAAAAGTTAATCCTTCTAACTTGACTTTTAAAATTAACTACACACATGTTCTATATCTATATGATATGCTAACTTAATGATTTAAAACCTGGAAACACGAAAAACACCGTAAAACCGGATTTACGCCGTCGTAGTAACACCGCGGGCTGTTTTGGGTTAGTTAATTAAAAACTATGATAAACTTTGATTTAAAAGTTGTTATTCTGAGAAAATGATTTTTATTATGAACATGAAACTATATCCAAAAATTATGGTTAAACTCAAAGTGGAAGTATGTTTTCTAAAATGGTCATCTAGACGTCGTTCTTTCGACTGAAATGACTACCTTTACAAAAACGACTTGTAACTTATTTTTCCGACTATAAACCTATACTTTTCTGTTTAGATTCATAAAATAGAGTTCAATATGAAACCATAGCAATTTGATTCACTCAAAACGGATTTAAAATGAAGAAGTTATGGGTAAAACAAGATTGGATAATTTTTCTCATTTTAGCTACGTGAAAATTGGTAACAAATCTATTCCAACCATAACTTAATCAACTTGTATTGTATATTATGTAATCTTGAGATACCATAGACACGTATACAATGTTTCGACCTATCATGTCGACACATCTATATATATTTCGGAACAACCATAGACACTCTATATGTGAATGTTGGAGTTAGCTATACAGGGTTGAGGTTGATTCCAAAATATATATAGTTTGAGTTGTGATCAATACTGAGATACGTATACACTGGGTCGTGGATTGATTCAAGATAATATTTATCGATTTATTTCTGTACATCTAACTGTGGACAACTAGTTGTAGGTTACTAACGAGGATAGCTGACTTAATAAACTTAAAACATCAAAATATATTAAAAGTATTGTAAATATATTTTAAACATACTTTGATATATATGTATATATTGTTATAGGTTCGTGAATCAACCAGTGGCCAAGTCTTACTTCCCGACGAAGTAAAAATCTGTGAAGGTGAGTTATAGTCCCACTTTTAAAATCTAATATTTTTGGGATAAGAATACATGCAGCTTTTATAAATGATTTACAAAATAGACACAAGTACGTGAAACTACATTCTATGGTTGAATTATCGAAATCGAATATGCCCATTTTTATTAAGTCTGGTAATCTAAGAATTAGGGAACAGACACCCTAATTGACGCGAATCCTAAAGATAGATCTATTGGGCCTAACAAACCCCATCCAAAGTACCGGATGCTTTAGTACTTCGAAATTTATATCATATCCGAAGGGTGTCCCGGAATGATGGGGATATTCTTATATATATATGCATCTTGTTAATGTCGGTTACCAGGTGTTCACCATATGAATGATTTTTATCTCTATGTATGGGATGTGTATTGAAATATAAAATCTTGTGGTCTATTGTTACGATTTGATATATATAGGTTAAACCTATAACTCACCAACATTTTTGTTGACGTTTAAGGCATGTTTATTCTCAGGTGAATACTAAGAGCTTCCGCTGTTGCATACTAAAATAAGGACAAGATTTGGAGTCCATGTTTGTATGATATTGTGTAAAAACTGCATTCAAGAAACTGATTTCGATGTAACATATTTGTATTATAAACCATTATGTAATGGCCGTGTGTAAACAGGATATTTTAGATTATCATTATTTGATAATCTACGTAAAGCTTTTTAAACCTTTATTTATGAAATAAAGGTTATGGTTTGTTTTAAAAATGAATGCAGTCTTTGAAAAACGTCTCATATAGAGGTCAAAACCTCGCAACGAAATCAATTAATATGGAACGTTTTTAATCAATAAGAATGGGACATTTCATTCACCAACACGAGCTAAAATTTTAAATGGACCAATAAACCGAGGAGCTAACTTTCCCCGTTTTCGAAATCGAATAATACCTTTCTATGGCGAAACTTTAAGCATCACCATGTCACCTTCTTGGAATTCGATCATTCGCCTACGTTTGTTGGCATACGACTTTTGTCGATCTTAAGCCTTTTTCAAATGAGCCCGAATCATATCAATCTTGCTATTCGTCTCTAAAACCAAATTGGTACTCCCGATTTCCTTTTGTCCCACTTCACCCCCAACAAATTGGGGTTCGGTACCTCCGCCCATAAAGCATCTCATAAGGTGGCATCCCGATACTAGTATGAGAACTATTATTGTACGAGAATTCTGCCAAAGGCAAATGCTCATCCCAACTACCACCGAAATCAATAATACACGCCCGTAATATATCCTCCAATGTTTGATTCGTACGTTCGGTTTGACCGTCCGTTTGAGGATGATACGCCGTGCTCAATTTCAATTGTGTGCCCATATCTTCATGAAACTTTTCCCAAAACCGAGATGTGAAACTAGTATCTCGATCCGAAATAATAGATATAGGAACCCCGTGTCTTGCTATCACCTCCTTGATAAACAACTTAGCCAAAGTTTCCGACGATATCGCTTCCCGAATGGGAAGAAACAAGGCACTCTTCGTCAATTGATCAACTATTACCCAAATCGAGTCAAATTGGGTTCTCGCCGTCTTTGGTAACTTTGTGATGAAATCCATGGTAATGTGCTCCCATTTCCATTTTGGAATTTCCAATGGGTGTAACTTACCATACGGCTTTTGGTGTTCGGCTTTAACTTGCAAACACGTGACACATTGTGCAACATACTTTACAACATCACGTTTCATGCCCGGCCACCAATACTCTTTCTTCAAATCAAGATACATTTTCATCGCCCCCGGATGAATGGAATACTTTGACTTATGTGCTTCGTCAAGTAGCACTCCTCGATGATCACCCATTTTAGGCACCCACACTCTTCCTTGAAAAGATAACAAACCATGCGGGCCTAAGGTAATGAACTCCGTTTGCCCCACGATTCGTTCCTCATGCTTATTGTTAACAAAAGCCTCAATTTGAATCTCACCAAGCTTTACAAGAAAAACGTTAGTAATAATCATGCGTAACGATCCTACTCGTATCGCGGATGTTGACTCTTTCGACTTAACGCATCCGCGACCACATTCGCCTTACCCGGATGATAAAGTATTTCACAATCATAGTCTTTCACCACATCCATCCATATACGTTGACGATAATTCAAATCTCTTTGATCAAAAAGATGTTTTAAGCTCTTGTGATCTGAATAAATCGTGCACTTGACACCATCAAGTAATGGAGCCAAATTTTCAATGCATGCACAACCGCCGCCAACTCAAGATCATGAGTCAGATATCTCGTTTCGTGTTGCTTTAATTGTCGAGGCATAAGCGATGACTTTACCCCTTTGCATTAGAACACACCCGAGCCCATTTAAAGAAGCATCACAATAAACCGTCATGTCTTCTACCCCTTCCGGCAACACTAACACCGGAGCTTGACATAAATTCTCTTTTAACAATTGAAAAGCAATTTCTTGCTCGTTCTCCCAATTAAATCTTGCGTTCTTTCTTGTTAACTTCGTCAATGGAGAAGCAATCTTAGAAAAGTCTTGGATAAACCGACGATAGTAACCGGCCAATCCGAGAAAACTTCGAATTTCCGTAGGCGTAGTCGGTCGTCCCCAACTCTTCACCGTCTCTATTTTCCTCGGATCTACTTGAATACCGTCCTTGTTCACAATATGACCAAGGAATTGAACTTCCCTTAGCCAAAATTCACATTTAGAGAATTTAGCATACAACTTCTCCTTCCGCAACGTCTTCAACACACCCCGCAAATGATGTTCATGTTCCTTCATACTCTTCGAATAAACAAGTATGTCGTTAATGAACACAATTACCGACTTGTCCAACATAGGTTAGCACACTCGGTTCATAAGATCCATGAATGCCGTCGGTGCATTCGTACCAAAAGGCATAACTACAAACTCAAAATGCCCATAACGCGTTCGAAAAGCCGTTTTCTCAATATCTTCCTCGCGGACCCGCATTTGGTGATAGCCGGACCGTAGGTCGATTTTAGAGAAATACGTTGCACCTTGGAGTTGGTCAAACAAATCGTCAATCCGAGGCAATGGATAACGATTCTTGATCATCACTTTATTTAACTCCAGATAATCGATGCACATCCGCATATACCGTCCTTCTTCTTTACGAATAAAACCGGAGCGCCCCATGGCGAAGCACTCGGTCGAATAAAACCCTTCTCAAGCAACTCTTGGGTTTGATTTAACAACTCTTGCATTTTCGTTGGCGCTAAATGATAAGGAGTTTTAGCAATGGGGGTAGCCCCCAGAACCAACTCAATGCAAAATTCTACTTGTCTTTCTGCCGGAACACCCGGTAACTCATTCGGAAAAACGTCTTCGAATTCATTAACCACCGGAATTTCACGAATGGGTGGTGGCTCATCACGTGTATCAACAACATGAGCAAGAAAAGCCATGCCACCACTAACAAGGAAACGACGTGCCCGTGCAAAAGTGCATATCGGCACAAGTCTTCTTCGTTTATCACCGTGAATAATTAACTCTCCCCCACTTGAGGTCTTTACCCGAATAAACTTATCATGGCATGCAATATCGGCTCTATAACGATCGAGCCAATCCATACCCACGACGATATCAAAATCACCCAAAGTCATCGGAATGAGATCGATTTTAAAACTTTCGGCACCAAACACAACATTACAATTTTTACACACATCAACCACTAGCGCCGTCTTGCCATCCGCTATTTCAACTTCTACCGGACGACTTAACTTAACTAGCGGTTTATTTAACTTAGGCACAAATCTTGGAGACACAAACGACAAATTAGCACCACTATCAAAAAATATCAGTGCCGGATTAGAGTTAACCATGAAAGTACCTGAAACAACTTCGTTGGATTGTTTGGCCTCCTCATTCATCATCAAATAGTTGCGACCCTTAGCCGTGCCCGCCGCTTTCTCCAACCGTTTAACATGATCGGTGTTCAAACCGGGACACTCCGGCCTCTTGTGCCCTTCTTTACCACAATTATAACAAGTAACTTTATTCGGCGCATTGGTACAATCACGAGCCATGTGTCCTCTTTGTTTACAATTGAAACATGTGGGCCCGTAACCCGGAGTATCACCCTTCTTCACGCTATTTGCACCTTCAGAACCCTTCTTTGACTTCTTGTTTGAAAAGTTCGAATGACTTGATCCTTCAAACTTTCTTTTAGAAAAAGTGAAATCGCTTTTTCTTGGAACCTCCGGCTCAAAACCCCGAGCCAATTCAAATAACTCTTCAAAAGACTTAGCCGCTCCTCGACTAATCTTACCCTTAAACTCATCATTCATGGTACGGTAGAAATCCTTCATCAAATTGTGATCGTCGCCAACATATTCCGGACAAAAACGAGTCTTTGCCAAGAAGGTAGACCTGAGAGTAACCAAGTCCATTGAACCTTGTCGCAAATTGTGCAACTCGTCCCAGATTCTATCAAGGTCGGAAGAAGTTCGGTATTCTTTACAGAATTCTTTCTTAAACTCCTCACACGTCAAGCTCATGCATTGCTCTTCACCGTATAATTGGATTTTATCATCCCACCACAACTTCGCCTCTTCTCGTAACATGCTAGAACCATACCTCGCCTTCTTCTCGGGAGGACATTCCGCGGTACGGAAAGCTCCCTCGATATCGGAAGTCCAACATGTGCTTTTCAACGGATCTCGTACCCCATTGAACATTGGGGGTTGAGCATCCTTGAAATTTTTGTAATGGAAGTCCCGCCTTCCATTCCCACCGTTACCATCACCCCCTTCGCCACAAGGATGAATGTTTCTAGCTTCTAATGCCTCCTCGATCGCGGCATTCATTCGTTCATTTATCATTTCGGTTACTTGCCCATCAACCGATTCTTGGAAAACCTTTCGGACATCGTCAAGAAATTCTGTTTTTAGCCTTTTAAAGATGGCCTCAACCTTGGCCGTGAGTTCAACGTCCTCGCTCGTGCCTCCTTCATTGGTATCATGTCCATTTCTCATCTTCATTCTATAAAACGAAGTAAATTTAATAACGAACGAAAAGACATGACACAATATACATGAACACCACACCGCCCCATCTTGCTCAACAATCGTCGTACATCGCTTATTCGACACGATTTGAACCCGTAACAATGGTAGCTAATCATTGTTACGCGATAACTCGCTAGTACAACGTCTATCTCGCTTGATGATTGAAAAACACAACACAAAACAATTAACGCATAGTTAGTTCACCTAAACCTAGGCACTAACCAATACTCGGTCCGACCCGTCTCCTACAAGTCCCGCATAACGCGCATACACAATAAAGTCTAAGTCTAGGCACCTATCTCAAGTCGCCTAAATCCCTTAGACCATGCTCTGATACCACTTGTAACAACCCAAACCAATAACCAACCGATTACGCGAAACAAAAAAAAATATTTTTTTTTACAACAGGAGAGTGCGCGGCGCGCGCACAAGGCCCAACAGCTTCTGTCCGGTTTTGTCCATTTTCATATAAAGATCACCCACTTCCCGACATTTTTAGAAGAAACGGTTTTCACAACATGTTCTAATATGAAAAACTCATACGATTCAATCATAAAATGAGTTTTACAAAAATGGGCCCACATCGGCCGTTTTACGAGTTTCGTACAAATCATAAGTTTCGACCACATTAGTTTAATTTCCAAACGACACTATGAGCATGGTGTTTGGCGGTTAAACTACCCAAATCTCGGTCAAACTCCAAAAGCTAACATCCATAAGCGTCCCCTAACACACAAGCGGGATCTATAATCCATACGAATGCCCTTACCCTTGTCTCCACCGGAGCCTATAAAAAGTTAAACAACGAGAGGGTAAGCAAAGCTTAGTGAGTGCAACAATTATACATACACATATATAACCCATCTATTTGCATTCGCACCCACCAAATACCTCATACGAGAATATAACTCAAATAGCATGCCTTCTTACTCATAATGCTAATAACTCGTACACTATCACAACATCACATTAGCATATACTAAACACAATATGTATATATATATAGCATGCTAAACAATATCCAACAACATAATATGGTTAACCATAACGCTATGGTGCTACCGGCACGTGGTTCACACCATACGCATTTGAGTCTCACTCTTTTATAGTGCTACCGGCTCGTGGTTCACACTTTGACGCTACCGGCACGTGGTTCACCCCTCATTTTATAGTGCTACCGGCAAGTGGTTCACACTTGATGCTACCGGCACGTGGTTCACATTCAAATTTTATAGTGCTACCGGCACGTGGTTCACACTTGATGCTACCGGCACGTGGTTCACATCCAAATTTTATAGTGCTACCGGCACGTGGTTCACACTTGATGCTACCGGTACGTGGTTCACATCATGATACTCGTCACACACATGCTATGGTACTACCGGCACGTGGTTCATACCATAACATTCAAAAATAAATACGCCATATACATGTACGCATAATTATTCCACTCACCTTAAAGATTTGGTGATGGTTTTATCCTTCCGCAAGCTTCAAAGCCAAGTACCTAATGCAATAAGTACTCGATCAACAAACAAACTTGTTGGACTAAATACCAACACTTCACTCATGTGCATTTAATGACTTAAATGCATTAAATGCCTCATTTTCACCAAAACCGCCCCTTAAGGGTCAAGACCATCATTAATCACTTAAAAGCTAGTGATTAAGGTCCAACAACACTAACTATTACACAATTAGGGTATTTCATACCCATATTTCCCGACTAGGTCAACCATTAGCCCTTTGACTAGTTTAAAGTCAACACACCCATTTCGGGTCATCCACTAACCCATCTAACACCCATTTACTAATTAACTAGGTGTGCTAGTGATTAACTAACCAATTAGGACTCATAAACATCAATTAACACTTTGAAACCCTAGGTTAGTTACCATTGAGTCTTCATGACTCCATCTTACCCAAGAACACCCAAAATCATTAAATATGGGTTTTATGTTCAACACTATCCCAAACCCTAACCCTTAAATCAATTTAAAATAAGGAAATCAAAGTTAGAGCTTACCACCACAATCACAACGTAGCTAGTGATTAGATGAACAACTTTATAACTCGAGCTAAGACCCAAAACTAGCTCTTTCTTCCCTTGCTTGAACTTTCTCACACAAGAATCTCTCTCTCTCTAAAATTGAAGTGGAAAAGGATAAGGTTGGTGATAATAGAGTTATGACTCACCCCAAACTGATCTGGTAGCCTTTAACTCGTCCCCAAGTGAAATTACCAAAAAGCCCATCAAAATATCTCATTAAAAGAGCAGAACCCGACTACAGTAAAGGGTGTGTGGCGCGCTCCCTTTAGTGTGTGCGGCGCGCACAAGCTGCTGGACAGATTCTGACTTCAGTTTAATTACACAAAGATACCCACACTCTATGTACCATATATACACTGCTGTACAAAATGATTAGGGTCTTACATTATTGTGGTTTCGTAAGGTGGTGGTGATCGTCTAACCTTGATGAAGGTGGTGGAAGTGAGGGTGAAGAAGAAGGTGTGTGTTTTGTTTATCGTTCACTGCCTTCCATATGCATATATAATATATATATATATATATATATATATATATATATATATATATATATATATATATATATATATATATATATATATATATATATATATATATATATATATATATATATATATATATATATATATATAGATAAGAGATAATAAGAGAGAATGATAGATAGAGGTAGTAATAGATGGCCGTTCAATACAATAACAGTAATCAATTAACTTTCAATTAAGCACAATATTCCAATTAATCACAGTACTTCACTTTAATAATTTAACTCTCGTGAAGTTTACTTGTTTTCATATTACCGACAGTTTTCATAAACTATTAATTCGTACTCCATTGATGATTCAGTGGCGGATAAAAGTGTTCAGAAAAATTTCATATTTTTAAATTACTTATATTTATTTATTATGGTCATTATGGTATAAAATTCAATCATTAATTTATTAAATAAAAATTACATCAACTGTCCCTCTCGAGTCTGGGTAAAATATGAAAAGTGTTAATATTTAACAAATAACTTATAAATATATTATTAATAAGCCTATAATTTATAAAACTCATTTTCGTATCACCGTTTATTTTATAATTACATAAGTTTGAATTTAACTTGCTTAATATCAATCGAAACATTAAACGAATATTAAAATCATTTAATATTTATTTTTAATATAGAGATATATTTTAAATAATAATAATTATAATATCCTATTTTTATTTTATTAATTATTAATAACAACAATATATAATACTTTAAATTATATTTTGAATTATTATTTATATATACATACACGCATATCTATTTACAATTAATTGTTCGTGAATCGTCGAAAGCAGTCGAAGGTCAATTGAATATATGAAACAGTTCAAACTTTCTGAGGCTCAACCTTACAGACTTTGCTTATCATGTTGAAACCATATAAAGATTAAGTTAAAATTTGGTCGAAAATTTTCGGGTCATCACATTTCGAGTCGCGTTTTTGAGATGTTTTTTAGCGGATTGGGTCACTTTTTTGTGCGCGTTTTCGTGTCGCGATTTCAAAGCGTGTTTACGGGGCGCGTTTTCGGCTCAAGTTTAAGTGAAGCGTTTTCACGGGCGTGCAGAAACGCGCGTTTTCGCGGGAGCCCGGAAACGCGCGTTATCGCAGGGCGCCCGGAAACGCGCGTTATCGCGGGCGCCCGGAAACGAGCGTTTTCGCGGGCCGCCCGGAAACGCGCGTTTTCACGGGAGCTCGGAAACGCGCGTTTTCGTGGGAGCCCGGATACGCGCATTTCTTGATCCCCTGCTGAAACGCGCGTTTTCGCAGGGCGTTCAGAAATGCGAATTTTGGATCCCCTTCAAAAACGCGCGATTTCGCACCTCGTCCGGAAAAACGCATTTTCGCAGCGCGTCCGAAAACTCGCGATCTCGCAGCGCGCCCGAAAACGCGCGATTTTGCAACGCGACCGAAAACGCTCTTTTTCACAGCAGAAAACGCGCGTTTTCGACACGCGTTCTCAAATCAAATCGCGAATCTATTTTTTAATTTTTTTTTAAAAAGTAAGTCTGAAAATGAACACAAAATTTAGAAACGTAATTCTTTTTATAACTTTTTAATTATTTTATAAAATGAAATTCAATTCCATTCCATGTAAAATAGAACACATTTTTCACTGAAACAACCCGACCCGTATTTAAACCGGCCCGTAATTTTTTTTTTTTCTTTAATATATTAATATTTAGGTCCCAATACACAATTTCCAAAACGTATTTTTTATCAAAGTAAGTTCAACGAACTTAAAAACGTACAACAATAAGTTAAACTTCTTAATACAATAATACGCCAGTTAAATCATAAACCGGTTATAATCATTATGACCCGACTAGTTACGTTTACACAAAACCGAGCATGGTGATTTGGGACTACGCTACCCGAATCCTAATCGAGTCCAAAAGCAAGATCTTCTAAGGCAACCTAGCCAAGATCTCTAATCCCCACGCTTACCCGAGCCGCCGCCACGCGAACCTATAAAAATATCAACAACGAGAGGGTAAGCTAATGCTTAGTGAATGTAAAGATACTATACACATACATATGCATAAAATGGCTACGCATCACCAAGCATCAAAATAAACACATACCGGCTCCGCATGGTAAACAAACTACAAAAGAGCACATACACAAAGTAGCTACACGCTACGTAATCACCAAGCTAACGCCACAAGATTAGCTATAACACAACGATAAGTATATACGCGTATATAACAAATATAATCAACAATAACGATAAGGTTAACCCCTTAACCCAAACTACATGAAGGTCGGCTGAACTACCCGAGCCTTAGTGAATTCGCACCACCCGATATTCATTTCCTTCACCACTTCTACAACCGAGGTTGGCCGAACTACCCGATCCTTAGTGAATTCGCACAACCCGAAATTCACCACCCCAAGATGACCGAAACAACCCGAGTCATCATGAATCCGCACTAACCGAGATTCATTTCCTCAACAACAAATGCTAGCAACCCATTGCCATAAAGGGTTATCCAAAACGCTAGCCAATTCACAACACCAAGAGTAAAACCCACAACGCATAAGCGTATCACATGGACCCGAAGCACAAGGTCCATTCTCCCACACGAACATAGAGTAAACCCGAACAAGGGTCACCCTACACACACACACACACACACACACCCATTTTACACATACACATGTGCATAGTAAATTTACACTCACCTTGAAGTCTTGATGGATGCCAACCAAAATCCGCAAACGCCAATGGAACGTACTTATTCCATTATCACGTGACAAATAACACAATTAGGGTGGATTTACAAACCAACCCAAATCGACAACTAGCGCAATTTCGACCCAATTGCACTTCCAAGCTCAAACCGCGCCCAAACTAAACAATAATCACTAACAATAGTGACAATGGTCCAAACATGCCAATTAAACCCAATCATAAGTGTTAAACACTTATCATTCTCAAAATCGCCCATAAACCCTAATTTGACCCATAAGAAGTCAACATTTCGCCATGAACAAGTTTTGACACCAAAACATATTTAACTCGGGTTTATACTTCAACTTAATCCATTTTAAGTTTATAAACCTTATTAAATCGACAATTGGGTCATAATCATCACCAAACCCTAATTTTGACTCTAATCAAAATTAGTCAACCACATGAACCCTAAAGGTTTCCAACAACTCAATAATCACTAAATACTAGTGATTACACCCATTTGCAAGTCTTACAAACTTACACTTGTCCACCAAACCCAAAACCCGCCAATAACAACAATAACCCCGAATCTTGGTGTTAATCTTCAATTAACAACTAAATGGGTTCCATCTATGAACATACAAGCCAAAAGCCCCAAATTTGAATGATAAACACGAAAATGAAATTCGTAGTTAGAGCTTACCGCTAGTATCACCTTGTAACTAAGAACGAGGAGAACAAACTTGTCTCTTACGCTTTCGATCAAAACCCGCTTCTTCCTTTCCAAAAATCCCTTTGAATCAATTGGGGTGTTTGAGTTTTTGAGAGAAAATGAAGAAGAAAAGGAAAAAGATAAAAGGAAATGAAGTGGATGGATGGGATTTAAGATCCCAATCTGCCTCACACTCGAAATGACCAAAATGCCCTTGAACCTTATTTAATATTAAAAAAATCAGGTACCAGTCCGCCCAGAACGCCGCGCCGCGACCTTTGCCTCGATCTGGGACTGTTTTGTTGAGCCTACTGAAACTGAAACCAGTTGAATGCCGCGCCGCGGCCCTAATTCTCTCGTCGCGACGTTAGTCGTGATTTGTTGCCTGCCTTACCATGTCTCCTGATTTTGATTCTGGTTAATTGTCGCGCCGCGACCGGCAGCTCCGCGCCGCGACCTTAGCCGTGGCCTGATCACTTCTCGCATACATGAACTTTAAAACATGAACATGTATCAAATCCTTCATACGCTAGTCGTACATACACAATACGCCTATATATATCATATACGGGAAAACGGGGTGTTACAACTCTCCCCCACTTAGATTTGATCACGTCCTCGTGATCCTAGTCACTTAACCAATCCGAACCTACACTCGATGGTTCTCAAACAATCGTTCCAATCCGACTTCCGACACATTTCTCATTAACCCGAAGATTAATTCATTTACTAAATACACACACACACGTATTCCAAGATGCACAATACACGCAAAAACCGAAGTCTACAACGATCACTTAGAATACGCAAAATCGCCATGTATTCTTCCAACTTCTCTAGACAATTCTTCTCAAAGAGTTACACTTAACAACTAAATCGTCACCCGCGACTTATTAAGAATTCACAAATCCGAGCACTACAAACTTGCTCAATCCCTCACATCGGAAGAACTCATCCAATCCCGAACCGAGATATCAACTCCTAGCGTACCATACCAAGTACATTGCTAGTAACAACCACATACCAAAAAATAAAGTCAACCATCTAACCGATGAAGACCGACCAAAAGCGAATCCTTACGGATAACACTTACCACTCAACAATCCTTGTAGTGTGCAAACACGTCTATTACGCAACTACCGTAACATCGTAAGCAAATGGCTAAAACCGATAGCGCCCAAAATTCTAATGACCCGTCCTAATCCATCTGGACGAATACATTACATTTGGTTACATCGTGAGGTACTTGACCTCTATATGATACATTTTACAAACATTGCATTCGTTTTTAAAAGACAGACTTTCATTACATCGACATTTGATGGCATGCATACCATTTCATAATATATCCAACTATAATTGACTTAGTAATAATCTTGATGAACTCAACGACTCGAATGTAACGTCTTTTGAAATATGTCATGAATGACTCCAAGTAATATCTCTAATATGAGCAAATGCACAGCGGAAGATTTCTTTCATACCTTAGAATAAACATGATTTCAAGTGTCAGATTTCTTTCATACCTTAGAATAAACATGATTTCAAGTGTCAACCAAAAGGTTGGTGAGTTCATTAGTTTATCATAAACAATCATTTCCAATAATATAATAGACCACAAGATTTCATTTCCATTTCTCATAAAAATACGTCCCATACATAGAGACAAAAATATCATTCATATAGTGAACACCTGGTAACCGAAATTAACAAGATGCATATAAGAATATCCCCTATCATTCCGGGAAATCCTTCGGACATGATAAAACAACATCGAAGTACTAAAGCATCCGGTACTTTGGATGGGGTTCGTTAGGCCCAATAGATCTATCTTTAGGATTCGCGTCAATTAGTAGATCGGTTTACTAATTCTTAGGTTACCAAGCAAAAGGGGCATATTCGGCTTCGATCATTCACCCATATAATGTAGTTTCAATTACTTGTGTCTATTTCGTAAAACATTTATAAAAATTGCGCATGTATTCTCAGCCCAAAAATATAAAGGGTAAAAAGGCAAATGAAACTCACGCATATAAATATTGTAAAACAGTTAATAAAGCATTTGCATGTATTCTCAGCACAAAAATGTAATGAGTAAAAAGGGATCAAAAGAAACTCACCATACTGTATTTTGTAGTAAAAATAAATATGACGTCATTGAACAAGTGTAGGGTTGGTCTCAGATTCACGAACCTATATTATTCATATATTTATTAAAGCATATACATGTAATCGCACAAGTTTAGATATTATTATTAATTGTTATTTCAGTAACTTGTATGTTTCATTGGTAACTATATTAACTATATTTATTTTATATACCTTAGATAAATAATTAGTATTTATTATGGAAATATTTAGGTTGTTATGCGATATATTTTAAATATATTCTTATATAGCTATTTATTTGGTAAAATAATATTAATAATAATAAATAAAAATTTGTATCTTTTTATGATAATAATAATAATACTAAAAGTAATTAGATTTAGTAATGATACTGCTATTAATAGTTTTGATAATAATACTAATAATAAAAATAATGTTAGTAATAATAATAATTTTAATGAAAAGATATTAATGGTAAGATAAAAATGTTAGTTTTCATAAAAATAATATTTTAAATAATAATGGTACTTTTAATAAAAATGAGGGTTTTAATAGAAATTTTAATAGTCATATTAATAATAATACCAATATTAATGTTAAATGATAATATTAATACTATTGTTAATAATAATGATACTTTTAGTAATAATAATCACAATAATAATACTTGTGGTAATCATAATACTAATACTTATATTAATAATAATATATATTTTAGTAATAGTAATAATGATAATAATATTAATTATACTAATAATCTTATTTCTAATATTGTTAATAATAATAATTACTTAATAACAATCAATAATAAATAATAATAATAATACTTAAGAACAATGCTAAGATGATAATAATATTAGTAATGATAATGTTAATATTAATTATAATAATAATAATAATAATAATAATAATAATAATAATAATAATAATAATAATAATAATAATAATAATAATAATAATAATAATAATAATAATAATAATAATAATAATAATAATAATAATAATAATAATAATAAAAGAATTAAAGGGACTACCTTAACAAGCTTTAGAAAAAAAGAAATGTCCCAGCACGGAATTGAACCTGAGACCTCTCGTTCTAACACTCATCCTCCAAACCATTCGTCCCTTTCTATTTTTCTGAATATAACCCAACCGAAATATTTATAACCCTATATCCCGTATTATTCTATTTCCATTTTCTTAATTTTATCATTCATTCATTTCACCCAACAGAGAACCTGAGCTGGGTCAAGGCCCAATGAATGATACATGTTCACGGCCCAATCAATATTTCTCGAGCCCACTTATCTCTTCCTAGTTTAAATAAGGCCCAGTCTTTAAGCAGCTTTAATAATAATAAAAAAAGCAGTTGCCTAGTTTCGAACCCACGACCTCTCGTTCAACACAACCACCCCTTAACCATCCAATCCGTTGTGTTTTCTGTTATACGTTGTAATCGAAATTTTAAAACCCTTCGATAATATATTTTATTAATAATGTAGATATAGATATTATTAGTAATTATAATGATATTTATACCTAATCAAAAACGTGTGGGGTTGCATAAAGAAGAATAAACATCTCGATCAATTATCATCTTCATGATTATCATCATCACGCCATTATCATCATTATCATCATATAGTCGTCATCATCATTCTAGCAACTTAACGGCATCATCATCTTCTATTGTAAAACTGTCCATCATCATCATAACCTTATCAACATCATCATCAATAATTAACATCATTCTTCTATCAACGTGCTATCATCAACTCGTCATCGTTCATCATCATCATTCTGTGGTCTTTGGTGGCAATAAATTTACGAAGTTTGGTGTTTGGTTCTTATTTGTTTGCCTAGAAAATATAACGGACAGTAATAGGATCACAATAGTTTCGAAGGTTGTTTTGGTTAATTAACAGAACATTGTACCAGTATACAGCAGCAGTAATATGGACGAATTTCAATGGTTTCAAGGTGTAAGTGGTGCTTCACGATGAAGATGATAATGGTGTTGGGTAACAGGAATAAAAAACAAAAATGGTGGTAGTTGCAGTGGGTTTGTGTGAAGCAAGAAACAAACGGGTATGGCGGCGGTTGTGGTTTGTTGATTGAACGAAGCAAAAACCTAAGTAACAATCAATGGTGGTCGATAGCTATGGCAGCTAACAGCAGTGATTAAAAAAATATGAAACGCGAGTGTTTTATGAGGTGGAGGTGGTGACGGGTGTGGAGTGGTCCATGATGGTACCGGTGGATGGTTATGTGCTTTGATTGAACCCAAAATTAAATAGCAGCAAGTTGTAGTTTCAGATGGCGGTGAACGAAGATGGTGGTGGCGATGGATGTCAAGGGTTGTGATGGTTTGTGGTTTCGGTGAGTGTTTTGAGGTTCATCCTCAAGTATAGTATGTATATATTTATGAGAGAAGGAGATGATTTCATATTAGTGTATTATATATATGTATATATATGTAGAAGATATAGATGTCAATGATTTCATATTAGTATATTATAAAAGATATTAGTGTATTATATATTCATATCAGTGGATATGAATTGAGAATTGACAGCTCATTATATGTCAATGATTATGAATAAAGAAGCGTGGATATGAATTGAGAAAATAGTAAAGCAGAACCCGTGATACTACTAGCAACCGAGAAATCTGTCGTATCATTATTATTTGATTTATGATGATTATATATTGGTAGCTTATGTTTATTTCTGTCTTAAATTACTGTAACAAATTGAAATGTGATATATAAAGACAACAAAAATATGTCATACTGAGAATGACATGGATGTTATTAAATTAACGAATATGAATCATAATAATTCATAAAGAATTAAAAAGTATTACGCTTAATAAAAGTTATTAACAGTGGATTATGACCCTTCTAGCCAATAGGATTCCAAGAATGATTACGCAAATTAGTATATAGTTTCTACCGACAGTTTTCACGGACTATTATTTCGTATCCCATTGTGAATCAGTGGCGGGTAAAAATGTTCAGAAAAATCCCATATTTTTAAATTAACTATATTTATTTATTTTGGTCATTATGGTATAAAATTCAATCATAAATTATTAAATAAAAATTACATTAATTATTCACTCCCATCCCCTAAGTAAAATATAAAAGTTTTAAAATTTGACAAACAACTTCTAAATATATTATTAATAAGCCTAAAATTTAAAAAACTCACTTTCGGATCACCGTTTATTTTAAAATCATAATAGTTCGAATTAAACTTCTCTAATATTAATCGGAACATCAAACGAGTATTACAATCATTTAATATTTATTTTTAATATACTTTATTTATATATAGAGATATATTTTAAATAATAATTATTATAATATCCTATTTTTATTTTATTAAATTTTAATAACGACATATAATACTTCAAATTATATTTTGAATTATTATTTATATATATACATACACACATATCTATTTACAATTAATTGTTCGTGAATCGTCGAAACTGGTCGAAGGTAATTGAATACATGAACATAGTTTCAAAATTTTCGAGACTCAATATTATATACTTTGCTTATCGTGTCGAAATCATATAAGATTAAAGTTTAAATTAGATCGAAAATTTCCGGGTCGTCACAGTACCTACCCGTTAAAGAAATTTCGTCCCGAAATTTGAGTGGGGTCGTCATAGCTAACAATAAAAATGTTTTCATGACGAATATTAGTTGATAAATTGAGTTTTATCATTATTAAGTAATATAAGTAAAACAATTCGATTATTCGAAGTGTATGAGTGAAGTTATCACAAAAGAGTGAATTGAAGAAATAAAGTTTCGTCTTAACTTTTGATGTTGTCTTGGTTGAATTCCGGAATTCAATGGATTTAAAAGAAAATCTTGGAAATCTATAAGATCCGATTCTTCGGAATTTATGAAAATTAAGATTTCTTTAATTAAATGCGATCATCTGTCTCGATTGCTTTGTCTGGTATTTCCACTATAATGAACTTCTTCCGTTCCATTATTCCCACAACTCTCAACTTTTATACTTCAGTTCATATTTCCAAAACATTTGCCAAATTATCAGAAGTCACTGGAAAAGATGAAATTATCAAGAAAATATCTTCTTGATTTTGTTTAGAGATTTAGTAGAATGTAAGAGTCGTGTAACATAGCACATGATGACGTTATGATCTATGAATCATCACGTTCCATTTAGAAACTCAGCATGACTTACTGTAATATAATCACGTTGATCAAGTGTCATTATATTATACTAACTCATGCATCAATTCCCAACACTACTTCAAAATCATTCATAATTCAAACTCGAATTTTAAAGAAATTTAGAAACTAAAGTAGTTTCCTTTATGATGTAATGTAGATAGCACGAAGAGATAAATAATTTCGGACGAGAATATTTATGAAAATATCTTCAGAAATATCGAAGATATTTATGATGATATTTTGGAATTTCTAAGTTCGATGGTTGATGAAGAAAGATTTTTCCGCAAGATTTTAACATGAGTACGGAGCAAGATATTTGTTGAAGGTTCCATCGGATCCAGAATTACCTGGATTCTTTGAATATATGGTATGGTCCTTGTATTTGGACTTGGCCTCCTTCATGGTTTGCTCAATCTGTTTTTCATTACCAAATTTTCTATCGAACGTTTCTAACACTCCCTTCTTTAACATCAAACTTTTGGCCGTTTAGACCATCTACAATTTTTTTCTGTTTCCTCTGCATTTAATGCTACGATATCTGAATCATCGGTTATCAATCCGAGGTGGTTTCAAGAGAATTGTGTTTTTAGATGATTAAACTCTGATGGTAATATGGTGGAATATAAAAGGTTCCCCGGTAACAATAAAGAGCACGCATATTTATCAAAGTTTTAATAAGGTTGTTTCGAACGAAAAGTCGATGTTGATTTGCTGGAGCTGTGACAAAATTTGCTATTTTGAATGGGATTACCAAGTTATTTTCGGTGGTAACAACGCCAAAGGAGCTAACATAGATACATGTTAAACGTTTACTCAGGTTTCGAGTGTTTTCAGATGCATAACTATATGCATCAATCTTTTCTTCCGTAGATGAAGTGCGGTTGGTTTATCTTCTCGATTGAGGTGTTTTCAAGAATCATGAAAGGTTTGAACGCAGATTGTAATCGTCAAGATACAAATGAGGTTTAAGATGAACTCAAGTGGCAAACTTGAAGAATTGTTTAGTTTCATATGTTATAATCAATATTTTAATTCATTTTAATTGTCCAATCTTGGTAGTCCACAGTTAGCAGTCCACAGTTACTAACTCAATAATTCATATATAGTTTATAATATTCGAATTAATTAATATGTATCGTGACCCGTGTACATGTCTCAGACTCGATCACAACTCAAAGTATATATATTATTGTAGAATCAACCTCAACCCTGTATAGCTAACTCAAACATTACTGCATATAGAGTGTCTACGGTCATTCCAAATAATATATATAGATGCGTCGACATGATATGTCAAAACCTTGTATACGTGTCCCGATATTTAAAGTGCGTAAAATAAATAACAGAAATTAAATGATGATAAATAAAATTGCGAGAATTTAAATTGCGATAAATAAATTGCGATAATTAAATTGTGATAAATAAATTGCGATAAATAAAATGTAATACGGAATTAACAGTTAGCTAGGAACAGTTGGCTAGGATTTTGTTAGCGTGAATTCTTAACAAAATTTCTCATAGTTAATTTGTTTGTTTCTAACAAATTTTATTTTGTCAAATGTTTTCTTCATTATGCCACTTGTTGGATTCTGATAGGTTAAAATTCAAATATGAAATTGAATGAAAATAGTTATTCTGTGATGAACGGATTCGTATATCTGTGGATGTAAGTAGGATAGTAAATGACTGTTGAATCAGCTTCGAAGGATGTACAGTATAACTTATTAATGTGAAATATAAATATTCCTCGGGTATAACCTACCCGTTAAAATATTTTCAACATTAACAGTTTGTACGAAAGAATTTTTAATTACAATCTTTATGAAAATATACTTACATATATATTTTCCTCAGATGTAATCATGGATTTAATGAGTTAATATGATATTAACTCATCTGATTTACCGTTAGAACAAGAATATATAATCTCTAAAACATTAGAGGTTACATAACCATCATGTTGAACGAAGATAAATGATGTAGAACGGTGATTATACTCGAGGTACAGAATGAGATGTTGAGGCATGGATTGTTGATGGTACTGGTGCTGTTATTGATGGTACTGTTGGTGCCGGTGATGTTGCTGAAGCTGGTAAATTTTGCACCATATTCTCCAAATTGATTACTCGAGCGCGAAGTTCGTTGACTTCTTCTATTATTCCGGAATGATTTGTCGGTCGGAACGAGCGGATGAATAAAGTTTAGAATTGTGGATAGAATATAATCATGTCGAGCTACTCTGAAAATGAGGGTGAAAATGGTGTTTCGGATTGATTCACCGGTAAGTGCTTCGGGTTATTCGTCAAGAGGGCAATTTGGTTGGTGGAAAAGATCGCCTTCTTCGCGTCTCCATTGATTAAGTCGACTACGAACCCATTTCCAATTCATCTAGAATAAATGATGGCTAATTGGTTGATTCATTCCGGTTACACTGCTTTCGGAGCTCGAGTGGAAATCCATATCGGAATAGTTATCGAAATCTGACGGACTCGAACTGGTTGAGGGATTCATTTCGTACGAGCAGATGAAGGATTTCCGATAAGAAATAGATTATAGGATGTAGATTAGTACCCTGCAATACATAATTTACATATGCATATATAATACTAAAATCCCATAAGTTACGGAGGAATCTACGGAAGCTGTCAGGCAAAGGTAACAATATCAAATACGCTAAGATATGAATTTATCTATACACTGTCTATGCAATAGAGGCAGTAAGACGTGTCTAGACTTTAAGGATGATAAGTAAGTAATTTTCGACACAAAATGATAAGCAAAACTTTTGACATGCAGACACGGTCGAATTCCAGACCCACTAATGCATCTAAACAACTATCAGTTAGACACACTAATGCAAGACCTGGTTCGCTAAGACCACCGCTCTGATACCAACTCTAATGACCCGTCCTAATCCATCTGGACGAATACATTACATTTGGTTACATCGCGAGGTACTTGACCTCTATATGATACATTTTACAAACATTGCATTCGTTTTTAAAAGACAGACTTTCATTACATCGACATTTGACGGCATGCATACCATTTCATAATATATCCAACTATAATTGACTTAGGAATAATCTTGATGAACCCAACGACTCGAATGCAACGTCTTTTGAAATATGTCATGAATGACTCCAAGTAATATCTCTAATATGAGCAAATGCACAGCGGAAGATTTCTTTCATACCTGAGAATAAACATGCTTTCAAGTGTCAACCAAAAGGTTGGTGAGTTCATTAGTTTATCATAAACAATCACTTCCAATAATATAATAGACCACAAGATTTCATTTCCATTTCTCATAAAAATACGTCCCATACATAGAGACAAAAATATCATTCATATGGTGAACACCTGATAACCGACATTAACAAGATGCATATAAGAATATCCCCTATCATTCCGGGAAATCCTTCGGACATGATAAAACAACATCGAAGTACTAAAGCATCCGGTACTTTGGATGGGGTTCATTAGGCCCAATAGATCTATCTTTAGGATTCGCGTCAATTAGTAGATCGGTTTACTAATTCTTAAGTTACCAAGCAAAAGGGGCATATTCGGCTTCGATCATTCACCCATATAATGTAGTTTCAATTACTTGTGTCTATTTCGTAAAACATTTATAAAAATTGCGCATGTATTCTCAGCCCAAAAATATAAAGGGTAAAAAGGCAAATGAAACTCACGCATATAAATATTGTAAAACAGTTAATAAAGCATTTGCATGTATTCTCAGCCCAAAAATGTAATGAGTAAAAAGGGATCAAATGAAACTCACCATACTGTATTTTGTAGTAAAAATACATATGACGTCATTGAACAAGTGTAGGGTTGGTCTCAGATTCACGAACCTATATTATTCATATATTTATTAAAGCATATACATGTAATCGCACAAGTTTAGATATTATTATTAATTGTTATTTCAGTAACTTGTATATTTCATTGGTAACTATATTAACTATATTTATTTTATATACCTTAGATAAATAATTAGTATTTATTATGGAAATATTTAGGTTGTTATGCGATATGTTTTAAATATATTCTTATATAGCTATTTATTTGGTAAAATAATATTAATAATAATAAATAAAAATTTGTATCTTTTTATGATAATAATAATAATAATAATAATACTAAAAGTAATTAAATTTAGTAATGATACTGCTATTAATAGTTTTGATAATAATACTAATAATAAAAATAATGTTAGTAATAATAATAATTTTAATGAAAAGATATTAATGATAAGATAAAAATGTTAGTTTTCATAAAAATAATATTTTAAATAATAATGGTACTTTTAATAAAAATGAGGGTTTTAATAGAAATTTTAATAGTCATATTAATAATAATACCAATATTAATGTTAAATGATAATTCTAATACTATTGTTAATAATAATGATACTTTTAGTAATAATGATCACAATAATAATTGTGGTAATCATAATACTAATACTTATATTAATAATAATATATATTTTAGTAATAGTAATAATGATAATAATATTAATTATACTAATAATCTTATTTCTAATATTGGTAATAATAATAATTACTTAATAACAATAACAATCAAAAATAAATAATAATAATAATAATAATAATAATAATAATAATAATAATAATAATAATAATAATAATAATAATAATACTTAAGAACAATGCTAAAATGATAATAATATTAGTAATGATGATAATAATAATAATAATAATAATAATAATAATAATAATAATAATAATAATAATAATAATAATAAAAGAATTAAAGGGACTACCTTAACAAGCTTTAGAAAAAAAGAAATGTCCCAACACGGAATTGAACCTGAGACCTCTCGTTCTAACACTCATCCTCCAAACCATTCGTCCCTTTCTATTTTTCTGAATGTAACCCAACCGAAATATTTATAACCCTATATCCCGTATTATTCTATTTCCATTTTCTTAATTTTATCATTCATTCATTTCACCCAACAGAGAACTTGAGCTGGGTCCACCATAATAGATTACCAGGTTCATTATCGTCCTTATTATCGTCCTGGTCCACCATAAATTTTTTCCAAAATTAAAGAAAGTTAGCGAAAAATATCCTAATAATGTATTAGTGCTAATCTAGTCTATCTATATCTATATCTATCTCTATTATAATAATAAGAAAATATACAACATTCAATTTTATCGTGTTAGTATAATGGTTGTGTGTTTGATTACTTAATTGTACTCAAGGTTGTAAAACTCGCAAATCGGGGAGATCTCAGCAGTAGGTTTTTGAGGAGTTCTCGACGACTCGGGAAGAACTCGGGGGAGAACTCGGATGTTGACTTTTGCTGACTTTCTAGTTTTTTAGTATATTTTATATATATTTAAGTTTATAATATTATTTATTAACTTATAGAGCTGATATATGTTATTCTCATTTCATTTATTTATATTTTTCTCTCTTTTTTGCTTATATTTTTCTTCCTTAACTCAAATTCCGGCAAAGAACTTCCAATTTCAGAATCAAAATTCATTTTCTAGCCCCTAAGAATATGAGAAAGGTGAGAAAGAAAAAAAAATGAAAACTTTGCAAGTTTGACCAGCGTTGACTGAGTTGACTGAGGTTGACCGAGTTTTGACCGAGTATTGACCAAGTTTGTGGCCGATTTCTCGTTTCCTCCGATCTGCTGATTTCTCCCCAAGTACTCGGCCGAGTCGGCCGAGTTTTGCAACACTGATTGTACTTATTTACTTATAATGATCTAGAATGTGAAGTAACACTGAACATTTAACCCTACTTCAAAACCTTATCCGGCAAAATGTTACATGATTTGAAACCGATCGACATACGTTAATGTTTGAATACATTTGAGTCTGAATCTTAGTTTCAAACAGCTGCATAAAAAGTGATTGTTAAGGAGTAAAATGATTCTATTCAACTTTTTCTTTTCACCTAATTTGAGAGACTTACATTTCGCTCTAATTTCCAGTAAATGTCAGTTTCAGTTGTTGAATCCAATTTATTTCTTGAAAACTCGCATCAGGTTGATATTCGATATCCCATTCCGAAAAATCGGAAATCCGATTATTTTCAAATTCGGATAATATGAACACCTCTAATAATAATTGTAAGTAGGAAAAAAAAAAGATATTTGAGTTTACCATTACCATAGTAACGTTACAAATGATTTCTTCTGTTGATGTGATTTTTGTTTCGGGATGAAGATGAATGCTATGGGTTCAGTACACGTGCACTGCACGTCAAATGCAATAACAGAATAAAGACCTTGGCTCAACACCCCGTCTATACAAGAAATTCGATTACAAATCAGTTATAATTCCTATATGAGTAGCTAGCTAAACAACTATAATTTAATAGTCACAAACTAATGCTTATTGCAAATTCTCAATAACTTTAAGAAAGACATGTAACAATTTGTCACAATGAAACAACCAGCACGATTCAAACATTGTTAGAAACAGAATAGTAATAGCAGTAATCTTGTTTGTGTGATCATGAACCGACTAGACAAAGCAAAAATAAGATGATATGGTTCTTTCAATAGTTGCAAACTAATACTTATAGCAAACTTTCAATAGCTAAAAGATATCTGTTGCTAAATGTTGTTCATTGGGTTGGTTTGGTGAGTCTGGTTGATTTTAGGAGTTTAGTCAGTTGATGGCTTTGTCTTTTTAAAAAGGCAGAATTTGACTTAGATGAAAATTATTAGTTATATTGCAATATAAACACCAACAGCAGGTAATATCATACATTGAGGACAAACAAATCTCCACAGCCAAGCATAAGATCACAGAACTTATATAAAACCACATAAACAAAAACATAAAGAAATTATCACAACAACTGATCAAACGTAAAATTAATGGGTTTTAGTTTGGGTGCTTAATTTGGGAAAAAAAGTGGTTGATAGATTGTTTTAACTCCGTCAATTTTGTTAAAACATTAAAACTTTTGTGTTAAAAAATCCCAAACATAGAAAGGAAGATACCAACCATCTATCTATACTACCGTCGACCACCACCCGACTGCAACCGACGAACACCACCATCAGCGCCCAAAAAAAAAAGATAAAACATAGAAAAAGCAACTGATAAAATGCTTCGTGGTTTTAATGGCGGTCTTTTAGTGGTATGACAGTGGTTTACCGAAAGTCACAGACGTCGGCCGCCGTAAGCCGCCGCATGTTAAAGAAAATAGAAAAATAAACACAAGTATCCTGATCTATTGTTTTGTTGTGGTTTACTTGGTGGTTTGTTGATGGTTTGATACCGGTGGTTAGCAGTGAAATAAGGAAATGAGGAAGATGGTGGTTACTAGCGGTAGAGAAAAAGATGAGAAGTGGATCTTGAACGACGGCGGTCGGAGGTGTTAGGGTGGTGGTGGCGGTAGCGTCGGTGGTATAGGCTGGTTGGTGGTGGTGACTGGTTTGGGGTGGGAGGGTAGTGGGAGGTTTTTTTAGGTTAGGGTTTTGTTTGAAATAAAATGAGGTGGGGATAAATTTTACTGCTATAGGTTTTATATGGGAAGGTATTTTGTTTAATCCTTTAATTCTAACTAGTGTGTAATGCCCGTCCACGTCATTGAATTTTCATTGTCGGTAAGTAATTAGCCGATAGTCGATGATTTAAACAATAGTAAAAAGCTATGGTGATTAAGAGTGCATAGGTATGTAAATTTGACTACATTTTTTTGATACAGCAACAGTATGAATAAACAATTATGGTTAATGTCATATGCTCCATGACCAAGTAAGTGTTATTTTCAAAAGAAATATGTGAAACATCATTTTTAGCCAATCTGAGACTTACAAAAGTGTGAATTCTGTTCAATTGGTGCGAGACTAAGGTTTGGCCGCCCAAAATCACTGTCCAAAAAAGTAGTTGTTAGTCAGGTGCAATATACAACTATTCTTACCATTGTTGGTATGTAGAGAATTGGACACAAATAAAAAATACTTACTATAAATGAACTCTTAGTAAGAATCAATAAATAAAGATAACAATTATAATAAAAGAGATAAAAAAAAATCTATGGTCACCAATAACATAACATATAAATAAAGTCTTACCATAACATAGATTTAATGTTAAGGTGATAGATAGAAATTCGACATTATATAAGCAAATCATCTTACTAAAATGATGACGATTGTGAAGATGGAAAAGAATATCTAAAAAACTATATCGGCTATATCTATAATGTTGAAATAAAAAATGTATAATGCGAAAATGTAAAATCTTATTTATAGGCAACAATGCATTAACTTATTTAGCTATTTAATATCGGACAAATGAATGATTGAAACTTATATATAGTTAATATAAGAAAGTTGAAAGGATTAGAACTTATCTATTAAATATAAGGAAAAAAGAAATGATTGAAACTTATATATATCTATATTTAATATAAGAATAAATAAGGATTAAAACAATTTTTATAAAATTAATTTTATTATTATGTTTTTTGACTGAAATCATGATTTAATAAAAAATATTTATTAGTTAACATTTTTTTTTTTTTTCAAAATAACTTGTCTTTAAATAATGATAGTTAATAATGTAATATATTTTCATTTTATAAATATCTAAAATAATATTTATTAATATTTTACCTTTTAGTTTATCCTTTATAATTGAATGAATTAAATTAATATATTTTATAGATTATAGATAATATCCTTTTTAACACAATCACTATGTTCATATTCATACGATTAAATATATGAAAATGAACAATTCATTATTTATAGTTAAATAGATGGTTTTAATATACCATCATTTCATTTGTCTACATTTTTAATTCAATTAAGCCATTTTATCTCTTGGCTACCAATTACTATAATTTTATTTATGCACATTTATTATTTAAAATTAAGTCATTTTTACTCTTATGTTGTATAAACAATTTATCGTCCTTTAAGTTGCCTACATTTATACCATCATATATTTAATATTTAATAAATAAATAATAAATGTAATTATGGAGTCACTATTAGCTAGAATTATTTATTTAATATTTTTACTATTTTTACTATTATTTTTTTACATAGGTAATTAGTTTTAATGAGGTAAAACTATATTTATTACACCATAATTGAATGAATTAATATATTTTATAGATTATATCCTTTTTAACACAATCACTATTTTAATATTCATACGATTAAATATATGAAAATGAGCAATTCACTATTTATAGTTAAATAGATTGTTTTAATATACCATCATTTCATTTGTCTACATTTTTAATTCAGTTAAGCCATTTTATCTCTTGGCTACCAATTATTATAATTTTATTATCCACATTTATTATTCAAAATTAAGTCATTTTTACTCTTATGTTGTATAAACAATTTATCGTCCTTTAACTTGCCTACATTTATACCATCATATATTTAATATTCAATAAATAAATAATAAATAATAAATAATAAATAATAAATGTAATTATGGAGTCACTATTATCTAGAATTATTATTTATTTAATATTTTTACCATGTTTACTATTATTTTTTTTACATAGGTATTAATTTTAATGAGGTAAAACTATATTTATTACACCATACTTATGATTCTTGAACTTAATTCTTATAGGTATATAGATATAGATATAGATTATAATTATGAATTATAATCATAATAGTGATCATAATCTTAATTATTAATCATATAAGTTATACAAATATACAATATAATAATCATAACATAACATTAAAAACAGATCTTTGGACGAATCGGTCCAACATAGAGTCAACCACGTTTCTTTTTACCTTGTCCGCAGTTTACAATATTTTAAAATTGGTGTTTCTTCGATACCTAAAAAACATATATTATATATATATATATATATATATATATATATATATATATATATATATATATATCATATACTATCTCTACTATAATAATCTCTATATAATTTCTTCTTCTTTCCATCTTAAAAAAAATCGAGAATACAACATTAGTAATATGGTGTGATATTTTATATGATTGATATGGAAAAATGGAATAAAGATGACATGTTTATAGACTAAAAAAAATAACTTACGTTACGTAGAAGATGAAATGTTTATATATTTACTGGTCATTAATTACTTGAAATTTATTTATGAAGTTTTTATTTAATATGGTCTTTAATTTTTTATTTTTTTACTTTTTTACCATAATAATTTATAACCTTTTTACCCGTCTATTAAATTACATGGGTAAATTTTATTGAGTTAACTGTATTTAATACACCATACTTATGATTCTAGAACTCAATTACTATATATATATATATATATATATATATATATATATATATATATATATATATATATATATATATATATATATAGATAGATATATATATATATAGATTCTATTACTCCGTATAAATTTTACTCTTCTATTAAATTATTTTGTACAGCTTGATCGTCATGTTGATATGTCGTTTTAAGATATGATTTGTCATTTTTTCCTTTGACCAATGTCAAATAAAAACTCACGCGACTTGGTATGTTGAGCTAGAACATTAATTTGTCATTTTGCCTTTGGGTGGAACATTAATTTGTCATTTTGCCTTGACCAAAGTCAAAAAAAAATCACGTGACTTGGTATGTTTACGGATGGCACTCGCGGGCAACGAGCACGGGTCCTTAGTACCCGCGATCCGTCCGTCATGATTTTTCTTTATTCGCAGCTACCCGTTTTGTGATGCCCCGTACAAAACCATCGTGTACGAATCATCAACAACAGGATCATTACAAGGTTAAGTACTACATGCTGTAATAAAAGAAGTTGCATTCACGATAAAAAGATGACGTCATAACCGACGTCAATTGTTTTACACCAACAGTATGCTTCTACGAATAGCAAGCATGAATAAATGTATGTGACCCTTAGGTCATTACAAAACATAGTTTCAAATGTATTAAAGTTTGAATGCAAGATAAACAGTTCATGCGGTGATAACACTAGAGCAGCGGGTGTCTACGGCAAGACTAGCACGGCAGCGGAAGCAAATAACCTTAAGCACCTGAGAAAAACATGCTTAAAAACGTCAACACAAAGGTTGGTGAGCTATAGTTTAAGTATAACAGTATGTAAGGTAGGCCACGAGATTTCAGTGCTACAAAGAGCGTTTCAAAACAGTATGATAAAGTATATGTTAACCGTGGACACTTGGTAACTAACTTAACGTTTATACCCCCTGAAAGTACACTTGGCAAGTGCGTATGTTTACGAAGTATTAAACACTCGTTAAATGCTAGCGCTACTAGCTCGAGTAGGGATGTCAAACCCTATGGATCCATATCTAAGATTCGCGTTCACGGTTCAAAAACCAATGATTAAACGTTACCGAGCTAAAGGGAATGTTTATGCCGTTGTATAACCCACACATATATAAAGTTTAAGTACTCGTGCCTAGTATGTAAAACATAAAATCCGCATGTATTCTCAGTTCCCAAAATAAGTTAAAATAAAAAGGGAATGCTATAACTCACAATGATAAAGTATCGGTAAAGTATGACTCGGAAAGTAAGCAAGTAATGAAGGTTGTCCAAACGGGTCCTCAACCTAAGTCAAATAGTACTAAGTCAGTAAATCGTCCGAAAAGGTTTAAAAGTATGTAAATAAGGTCTTAAGGGTCATCATCATTCATCATCAAACAAAAGGTGTAAAGTAAGTTTCGTTCATGAAAAGAGTTTAAAACAAAGGCTGAGTTCGGTCAGTCACCACGGCCTCAATACCTACTGAAATAAGGTGAGACCAGTGGCCATGGCTCCGTATATGAGTCCTTTAGTTGTGGTAAAAATTACAGAAGCAAACATGTCTTCGTTTGACCGTGGCAACGGTCTAAGTGCGAGTAGGTCAGAATTTTCAGCACAACGTTAAATGGACATAGTGACGATCGGAGGGCCATAAATCCTAAACCGTAACTCGGATTAAGATGAGTCCTATATGAAAAGTTATCTACTCGAACAGAGATATCTGAAAATCATCTTTACAGTAGCCCAGGTCGTACGGGTCAGACACAGAAACAGTAAACTGTAGGGTCAGTAGGTTCCGGTGGTTCTTGGTGCTCGATGCTTATCATGGTTCTCATCCTTGATGCATATAGCTTCAAGTGTACAACTCGTTGATGTGTTTGCATTATTTTTACCAAGGTTTGACCATCATAACCCAAGTGTAAGTCTAAGACATGTAGCACAACTCACTTAAGTGTTGCAAGTGTTTTGATGAACCAAAGTTACATCAAAGTCTTAGATCTAACACATACATGAACTTTAAAACTAATAATAAGTTACAAACTTGAAAGTGAACTTATGAAATCAAGATCTTAAGTTGTAGAACATAGTTCTTAGTTAGATCTTGAAGGTCCTAGACCCAAAAGTCTAGATCTAACATAAGTGTACAAAGTTATAGTTAAAGAAAGCTTACTTACATGTTCTTGAACTTTCAAAGTTAACTTTTAGTTCAAGATTAATGAGATCAAGACTAACTTGTAATACTTGATCATTTAAACCAACAAACATGAAATTAAAGTGCATAATATAAAGAAATAAACTAAGTAAACAAGTAACTAGTTCATGGGTTGTTCATACTTTAAAGATTCAAACCAAAGTTTGATCTTTAAGAAAGTAAACTTTAAAGTTTACCAACATGAATTACAAGTATGATTTACAACACATGAACCTTAAATCTTTTGAAACAATAAATGTAGAATCATAAACTAGTAAGTTTATGTTCTTGTGTGTTCTTGTAAATACAAGATAGAATGAAGAATTAAACTAAAAAGTTTGATTCTTGATAACTAGTAAGTATGTAACAACAAATAAGTAAACAACTACAACAAGTAACAACAAGCAAAATGATGATGATATGGGTGTTTGGTATTCAGTTTTACAAGAGGAGAAGAAGGAGAAAAAGCTATTGTTACTTACAAGTATTAGAGAGAAATGAGAGGGAAAAAGATGAGAGAAATTTGCAAGTAAAAGTGTGTGTGTGAAAGTGAAATGAAGTAGTGAATAAAGTAACAAGTAAAATGAAAAAAAAAGAACCCTCCCTATACTACTCAAAGTTGACGGTTTGGATGGGGGAAAGCAAAAATCCACTAGTTCATTTCAAGTAAAGCCTTACAAAGTTGGATACTAGAGGTGTTTTTATGGGAAGTAACATGTAACAAGATTCCAAGTCTTTAAACTAACTAGTTAAGTTCCAAATAATACTTACAAGAAGTAATGGGCTAAACAAGTCCATTAATATGGGTAGGGTGGGCTTCTAAGCCCATGTACAATTAAAAAGCCCAAATATTTATTAATTAACAAATAAATCCAATTAAAGCCCATGTAACTAACTAATAACCATAGTTAATTAAAATGATTAATAAAACTAATCATGAATGTAAATAATATTCTAAAAATATTATTCGTAAAAGTTTCTTGTGTCACAAAGACGTTTCGGGCATTTAAAGTCAAGTACGGGCAATCATGGCAACATGTAAATGTAATAACGTACATTCGTTTAATCACAAGTATTAATAATAATAATTATTAATAAATAAACGTTGGAAAATCCAAGGTCGTTACATTACCCACCTGTTAAAGAAAATTTCGTCCTGAAATTTTAAGCTGAGGTAGATGGAGGAGTCGGGAAAAGGTGAGGATACTTCCGCATCATTTGATCCTCTCGCTCCCAAGTAAACTCAGGTCCTCGTTTGGCATTCCATCGTACCCGGACGATCGGAATCTTGTTGCGTTTCAAAGTTTTGATCTCACGATCCATAATTTCAACAGGCTCTTCCACGAAGTGGAGTTTGTCGTCAATCGTAAGTTCTTTTAGTGGTATGATAAGTTCGGGTGCAGCAAGACACTTCTTCAGGTTTGACACGTGGAAGGTGTGATGTCCCCGTCAAAACACTTAACGGCTCCGTCACTTGGTCCCACAGCTTGATCATAACTCTATATGAATTTAATAAATAACCTTGCATTCTTTATTTAAAAATGATTTCCTATAAAGGAAAACCTACCAAAATGTGTAAGTTTAGAAAAACCATACATTATTACTTAACCAAAAGTTGACCAAAACAAAGTCAACAACATCTACTATTAAATGTATCAAAATAGAATGCAAGTTAATGTTTAAAAAAAAGCTGCCATCATAAATATGCAGACTCTCTAAGCACAGCGGAAGCAACCAATCATGAACCTGAGAATAAAACATGCGAGTAACTGTCAACAAAAATGTTGAGTGAATTATAGGTTTAATATTGTAAACAATATCTAATTTAAACCATAAAAATTTATGTTTGAAAACATAAAAACTCCTTTTTGGACCACTAAATTATATATTAGAAAACATATAAAAACATTATTCCATTTTCCGTGAGCCACCTGGTAACCACTTAACCATTTATTTACCCTTACCAAACATAATAAATAATATACACCTAACAAGTGTATCTACAACAAAATACGAAGTACTAAACATTCCGATTATAAATTGCTAGCGCGACTAGCTCGAAATGGGGTTGTCAAACCCGATAGATCTATCCGTAGGATTCGCGTTCACCAGTAGAAACCAGTGATTACAGTTACCAGACTAGGGAATATTTTTGTTCAACCCACAATGAATAATTTAAACCAACTTCCACTTATGTCCAAAATATAAAATAAATTGCATGTATTCTCATCCCAAAAGATTTAAAATAGAAAAATGGGACTATAACTCACCTTAATAGCAACGAAGTAACCACACAAATATGCGATCATCAATTGAAGTAAAGTGATCAGGAATGATCACAACGCCGACCTATAAATAAAGCAGGTCGATATAAATAACTAACTTAGGTCAAGTCTTAGTATGATAGCTATTGTACATGTTGCAAGTAGTCATAGAACAATACTCAATATGCATCGGTTTGATCAGAACAGCTTACGGACACACACTTTCTATTTTTAGCAGGTTTCCATTTTTGGAAAGTTTCTATTTTTGGAAAGTTTCTATTTTTGAAAAGTTTCTATTTTTGGAAAGTTTCCAAATTTAGAAAGTTGCTATTTTAGGAAAGTTTATAAGTTAGGAAAGTTTCCTTAATTAGAAAGTCAACAAAAGTCAACTGAAAGTCAAAGTCAACCGAAAGTCAACTCAAAAGTCAACCTTGCTCAAACATAGTCAACGGTTAATTTTAAAAGTGTAAGTTATAATAATAATGTAAGTTATAACGTTTATTAAAGTTAGATATGTCTAATTATGTCATAACATAAGCTTAATTAAATTAAAATAAATTATTAAAGTTAATATAAGTTTAAATGATATAATTAATATAACATAAGTATTTAATTAATTAATTAAATATTAGTCATAATGTAAGTATTATTAATTAATAATAAATTTTAAATCATATCATAAATATTATTAATTAATAATGAATTATTAATCATATCATAAGTTTCTAATTATAATTATTAAATCATAAGTATTTAATAATTAAATTATAATTAAATAATAACTAAGCCTTATAATAATTAAATAATTAATTAATCCTTATTATAAGTCTTATAATAATAGTAATCTCATAATATAAGTTTAATACTTATCATAAGTATTTTCCATTAATAATGAAGTATCATTAATCATATGTTTAATTAAAATGTTAATTAAATCATAAGTATTAATTAAATGATATAATAAATATATATCATAAGTTGTAAATAATAATAATTACTTTTTTTTATCATAAGTAATTAAATGTTAATGAAATCCATTATTTATATCATAAGTTTAATAATTAATCACAAGTTTTAAATCAAAAGTTCATCGGGTCGTATCCTGAGCCCCGGGTGTCGGTTTTCGGCAAGCCTTACAAACCACTCGACACTTTGGTACACTCAAGAACACACCATGAACAGCCCACAAGTCATGATGTACAGCTAATTCACAACTTGGAACTTCAATTCAACCAAAATCGTGTTTTAGACGCAACGGGTGATTCGTGGCTCGGATTGAGATGACCCGAACACGAAAGTTCGTCCCACCATCAGTCCTAACACACTAATGTAGTGACCCGAACTTTTCCATGTTTATATATATTAAATGAAATTGTTATTTACATGATTAAGTGTTTCCAACATGTTAAGCAATCAAACTTGTGAAGACTTGATTAATTGAAATAGGTTTCATATAGACAATTGACCACCCAAGTTGACCGGTGATTCACGAACGTTAAAACTTGTAAAAAATATATGATGACATATATATGGTTATATATATAGTTAACATGATATTATGATAAGTAAACATATCATTAAGTATATTAACAATGAACTACATATGTAAAAACAGGACTACTAACTTAATGATTTTGAAACGAGACATATATGTAACGATTATCGTTGTAACGACATTTAATGTATATATATCATATTAAGAGATATTCGTACATCATAATATCATCATGATATAATAATTTAAAATCTCTTTTGATATTATAAACATTGGGTTAACAACATTTAACAAGATCGTTAACCTAAAGGTTTCAAAACAACACTTACATGTAACGACTAACGATGACTTAATGACTCAGTTAAAATGTATATACATGTAGTGTTTTAATATGTATTCATATACTTTTAAAAGACTTCAAGACACTTAGCAAAATACTTCTACTTAATAAAAATGCTTACAATTGCATCCTCGTTCAGTTTCATCAACAATTCTACTCGTATGCACCCGTATTCGTACTCGTACAATACACAGCTTTTAGATGTATGTACTATTGGTATATACACTCCAATGATCAGCTCTTAGCAGCCCATGTGAGTCACCTAACACATGTGGGAACCATCATTTGGCAACTAGCATGAAATATCTCATAAAATTACAAAAATATGAGTAATCATTCATGACTTATTAACATGAAAACAAAATTACATATCCTTTATATCTAATCCATACACCAACGACCAAAAACACCTACAAACACTTTCATTCTTCAATTTTCTTCATCTAATTGATCTCTCTCAAGTTCTATCTTCAAGTTCTAAGTGTTCTTCATAAATTCCAAAAGTTCTAGTTTCATAAAATCAAGAATACTTTCAAGTTTGCTAGCTCACTTCCAATCTTGTAAGGTGATCATCCAACCTCAAGAAATCTTTGTTTCTTACAGTAGGTTATCATTCTAATACAAGGTAATAATCATATTCAAACTTTGGTTCAATTTCTATAACTATAACAATCTTATTTCAAGTGATGATCTTACTTGAACTTGTTTTCGTGTCATGATTCTGCTTCAAGAACTTCGAGCCATCCAAGGATCCGTTGAAGCTAGATCCATTTTTCTCTTTTCCAGTAGGTTTATCCAAGGAACTTAAGGTAGTAATGATGTTCATAACATCATTCGATTCATACATAAAAAACTATCATATTCGAAGTGGTAAACTAGTAATCACTAGAACATAGTTTAGTTAATTCTAAACTTGTTCGCAAATAAAGTTAATCCTTCTAACTACACTTTTAAAATCAACTATACACATGATCTATATCTATATGATATGCTAACTTAATGATTTAAAACCCGGAAACACGATAAACACCATAAAACCGGATTTACGCCGTCGTAGTTACAACCGAGGGCTGTTTTGGTTTGGATAATTAAAACTATGAAAACTTTTGATTTAAAAGCTATACTTCTGGGAAAATGATTTTTCTTATGAACATGAAACCATATCCAAAAATCATGGTTAAACTCAAAGTGAAAGTATGTTTTTCAAAACAGTCATCAAGATGTCGTTCTTTCGACGGAAATGACTACCTCTTTCAAAAACGACTTGTAACTTGTATTTCCAACTATAAACCTATACCTTTTCTGTTTAGTTTCATAAATTCAAGTTCAATACGAAATCGTGGCCGCTTAAATCACTCAAAACGGATTAGAAACGAATAAATGGCGAGCAAAACAAAATTGGTAAAAACTACTCATTTTAGCTACGTGAAAATTAGTAACAAATTTATTCCAACCATAACTTAATCAACTTGTATTGTATATTATGTAATCTTGAGATACCATAGACACGTATACAATGTTTCGACATATCATGTCGACACATCTATATATATTTCGGAACAACCATAGACACTCTATATGTGAATGTTGGAGTTAGCTATACAGGGTTGAGGTTGATTCCAAAATATATATAGTTTGAGTTGTGATCAATACTGAGATACGTATACACTGGGTCGTGGATTGATTCAAGATAATATTTATTGATTTATTTCTGTACATCTAACTGTGGACAACTAGTTGTAGGTTACTAACGAGGACAGCTGACTTAATAAACTTAAAACATCAAAATGTATTAAAAGTTTTGTAAATATATTTTGAACATACTTTGATATATATGTATATATTGTTATAGGTTTGTGAATCAACCAGTGGCTAAGTCTTACTTCCCGACGAAGTAAAAATCTGTGAAAGTGAGTTATAGTCTCACTTTTAAAATCTAATATTTTTTGGGATGAGAATACATGCAGGTTTTATAAATGATTTACAAAATAGACACAAGTACGTGAAACTACATTCTATGGTTGAATTATCGAAATCGAATATGCCCCTTTTTATTAAGTCTGGTAATCTAAGAATTAGGGAACAGACACCCTAATTAACGCGAATCCTAAAGATAGATCTATTGGGCCTAACAAACCCCATCCAAAGTACCGGATGCTTTAGTACTTCGAATTTTATATCATATCCGAAGGGTGTTCCAGAATGATGGGGATATTCTTATATATGCATCTTGTTAATGTCGGTTACCAGGTGTTCACCATATGAATGATTTTTATCTCTATGTATGGGATGTATATTGAAATATGAAATCTTGTGGTCTATTGTTACGATTTGATATATACAGGTTAAACCTATAACTCATCAACATTTTTGTTGACGTTTAAAGCATGTTTATTCTCAAGTGAATACTAAGAGCTTCCGCTGTTGCATACTAAAATAAGGACAAGATTTGGAGTCCATGTTTGTATGATACTGTGTAAAAACTGTATTCAAGAAACTGATTTCGATGTAACATATTTGTATTGTAAACCATTATGTAATGGTCGTGTGTAAACAGGATATTTTAGATTATCATTATTTGATAATCTACGTAAAGCTTTATAAACCTTTATTTATAAAATAAAGGTTATGGTTTGTTTTAAAAATGAATGCAGTCTTTGAAAAATGTCTCATATAGAGGTCAAAACCTCGCAACGAAATCAATTAATATGGAACGTTTTTAATCAATAAGAACGGGACATTTCAGTTGGTATCCGAGCATTGGTCTTAGAGAAACAGAATTTTGCATTAGTGTGTCTTATCGAATTTGTTAGGATGCATTAGTGAGTCTGGACTTCGACCGTGTTTACTTGAAAAATGATTGCTTAGCAAATTTTGTTGGAAACTATATATTTTTAACATGTGAATATTATGAGATATATTAATCTCTTAACGTGTTTGATATTATGTGATAGATGTCTATCTCTAGAACAAGTCCCATTGACTCACCTAATAATAATGAAGAGTCAAATGTAAATTGGAATGATTCGTGGACTGATTCACAAGTTCCCGAAGAGGAACTAGAGGAAGAGTCGGAACCGGAAGAAGAGTCGGAACCGGAAGAAGAATCAGAACCGGAAGAAGAAATAGAACTAGTGGGGGAAATAATAAAACGGTTAAGTAGAAGAAAATCCTCAACCAACCGACCAAAGTTAGTTATGGTCAATGGTGTTTCCGCCAAGGAAGCAAAGTATTGGGAGGATTACCAATTCTCCGATGAATCGGATCCCGACAAGGATTCCGATGATGTTATAGAATTTACCCCAACACAATTTAATAAGGCAAAAGAGAACAATAAGGGAAAGGGCATAAAAATAGAGAAATTTGATTCCAAACCCGATGAACTTTATATGTATCGTCAACACCCGTATTTCTTAAGTTGTGACAATAACCCGGGAACTTCTAAAGCACCAGGTTTTTCTAAACCAATGTGGAAAACGACGGCTCGTATTAGGGGAACATCATATATCCCTAGAAACTTGGCAAAACGAACCAAAACCGAAGAAAAAGAAACGAGCGAGTCGGAATAAGATAGTTGTATTCGTGTGGTGTAATATATGTAATATAGTGTGCTTATGCTTTATGATATATGTAAAAATTGCTTGTATTAATAAGTATTTTTTTTGTGAATCTAACTCTTGTCTATTTTACAGTATAAAAACACAAAATGGATAGACAACCCAATATTTTAAGAGACCTACCCGGAGACATGATTGATGAAATCTTGTCTAGAGTCGGTCAGAATTCCTCGGCATAACTATTTAAGGCGAGATCAGTTTGTAAGACATTCGAAGAACGTTTCAAGAATGCCTTGATTTATAAAAGGCTTTCGTTCAAAAGATGGGGGATATCACATTGGGAAATCCATAAGTTACGATGTGTTTACATTGACGCATATATTGCGGGGAACCCAAATGCTATTTTACGCAACGGGTTAAGAAATTATTTTGACTCAATATATCCGAATATAGGACTTCGTGATTTAGAAAAAGCAGCTAACATGCAACATAAAGAAGCATGTTATGCTTACGGGTTAGTAATGTTCGCTTCTCACCAAAGTGAGAACAAGAACATCGGGCTACAACTATTAAACAAAACGTTCCCACAAGTGACGGAGTCGGTAATTGGGGTAAGAAATGAGGTTTTTAGATTGTTACGGGACTGTTGGACATTACGTAACCCTCGTCCCTTTGACGACGTTACAACACGCTGTCTTATCAACGGTCATAACGGTTATGTTCCACAAGACCAAGGATGGGAAGTAGTCCTAGTAAAACCAGAATGCATGACTTGTTTCTGGACGTATGAATTACGTATCTTTATTGCCTTTGCTGAACGACTTGTGTACTAGCTAGAATTATCTTCACAACCATCTTGTATCAAATTTATTGTGTGCTATATTTCATGCTATATGTAAAATAAGCGGTATTGTAAGTTTGTAAAATATTGTGTAAAAGTTTGAACGCGAAATATTATTATAATCAGCTTTTCATATAGAATTGTAGTAGTTGAATTGTATATTAGCTACTAAGTATGAACTTAACGGGTAGGTACTACCCGAATTTAAACTTATAAAACGCTAATATGAAAAAAAGCTTTTATAAATGAGTTCATATTATGCTACGAGATACTATTGACTACTCTTAATATTCTGTATGATTAACTTGTTTCATTTGAATATTTTGAAGGAAATGGCACCAACTACTCGACACACCTTGAATATGAGCGAAGAGGAATTTCGTGCCTTTCTTGCCTCAAACATAGCGGCAGTACAGGCTGCGCTACATACCAACAATAACCTTGGATCTAGCAGTACAGGAAATCGTGTAGGATGTGTAGTGACCCGAACTTTTCCATGTTTATATATATATTAAATGAAATTGTTATTTACATGATTAAGTGTTTCCAACATGTTAAGCAATCAAACTTGTTAAGACTTGATTAATTGAAATAGGTTTCATATAGACAATTGACCACCCAAGTTGATCGGTGATTCACGAACGTTAAAACTTGTAAAAACTATATGATGACATATATATGGTTATATATATAGTTAACATGATTTTATTATAAGTATGTATCTCATTAGGTATTTTAACAATGAGTTATATACATAAAAATGAGACTATTAATTTAAGAAACTCGAAAACGATATATATAACGATTATCGTTATAACAACGTCTTACTAGGTACATATGAATCATACTAAGATATTGATACACTTGGTTAATTATGTTAAAGATAAGTAAATATATTATTAAGTGTATTAACAATGAAATACATATGTAAAAATAAGACTACTAACTTAATGATTTCGAAACGAGACATATATGTAACGATTATCGTTGTAAAGACATTTAATGTATATATATCATATTAAGAGATATTCATACATGATAATATCATGATAATATAATAATTTAAAATCTCATTTGATATTATAAACATTGGGTTAACAACATTCAACAAGATCGTTAACCTAAAGGTTTCAAAACAACACTTACATGTAACGACTAACGATGACTTAACGACTCAGTTAAAATGTATATACATGTAGTGTTTTAATATGTATTTATACACTTTTGAAAGACTTCAATACACTTATCAAAATACTTCTACTTAACAAAAATGCTTACAATTACATCCTCGTTCAGTTTCATCAACAATTCTACTCGTATGCACCCGTATTCGTACTCGTACAATACACAGCTTTTAGATGTATGTACTATTGGTATATACACTCCAATGATCAGCTCTTAGCAGCCCATGTGAGTCACCTAACACATTTGGGAACCATCATTTGGCAACTAGCATGAAATATCTCATAAAATTACAAAAATATGAGTAATCATTCATGACTTATTTACATGAAAACAAAATTACATATCCTTTATATCTAATCCATACACCAACGGCTAAAAACACCTACAAACACTTTAATTCTTCAATTTTCTTCATCTAATTTATCTCTCTCAAGTTCTATCTTCAAGTTCTAAGTGTTCTTCATAAATTCTACAAGTTCTAGTTACATAAAATCAAGAATACTTTCAAGTTTGCTAGCTCACTTCCAATCTTGTAAGGTGATCATCCAACCTCAAGAAATCTTTCTTACAGTAGGTTATCATTCTAATACAAGGTAATAATCATATTCAAACTTTGGTTCAATTTCTAGAACTATAACAATCTTATTTCAAGTGATGATCTTACTTGAACTTGTTTTCGTGTCATGATTCTGCTTCAAGAACTTCGAGCCATCCAAGGATCCGTTGAAGCTAGATCCATTTTTCTCTTTTCCAGTAGGTTTATCCAAGGAACTTAAGGTAGTAATGATGTTCATAACATCATTCGATTCATACATATAAAGCTATCTTATTCGAAGGTTTAAACTTGTAATCACTAGAACATAGTTTAGTTAATTCTAAACTTGTTCGCAAACAAAAGTTAATCATTCTAAGTTGACTTTTAAAATCAACTAAACACATGTTCTATATCTATATGATATGCTAACTTAATGATTTAAAACCTGGAGACACAAAAAACACCGTAAAACCGGATTTACGCCGTCGTAGTAACACCGCGGGCTGTTTTGGGTTAGTTAATTAAAAACTATGATAAACTTTGATTTAAAAGTTGTTATTCTGAGAAAATGATTTTTATTATGAACATGAAACTATATCCAAAAATTATGGTTAAACTCAAAGTGGAAGTATGTTTTCTAAAATGGTCATCTAGACGTCGTTCTTTCGACTGAAATGACTACCTTTACAAAAACGACTTGTAACTTATTTTTATGACTATAAACCTATACTTTTTCTGTTTAGATTCATAAAATATAGTTCAATATGAAACCATAGCAATTTGATTCACTCAAAACGGATATAAAATGAAGAAGTTATGGGTAAAACAAGATTGGATAATTTTTCTCATTTTAGCTACGTGAAAATTGGTAACAAATCTATTCCAACCATAACTTAATCAACTTGTATTGTATATTATGTAATCTTGAGATACCATAGACACGTTTACAATGTTTCGACCTATCATGTCGACACATCTATATATATTTCGGAACAACCATAGACACTCTATATGTGAATGTTGAAGTTAACTATACAGGGTTGAGGTTGATTCCAAAATATATATAGTTTGAGTTGTGATCAATACTGAGATACGTATACACTGGGTCGTGGATTGATTCAAGATAATATTTATCGATTTATTTCTGTACATCTAACTGTGGACAACTAGTTGTAGGTTACTAACGAGGACAGCTGACTTAATAAACTTAAAACATCAAAATATATTAAAAGTGTTGTAAATATATTTTGAACATACTTTGATATATATGTATATATTGTTATAGGTTCGTGAATCAACCAGTGGCCAAGTCTTACTTTCCGACGAAGTAAAAATCTGTGAAAGTGAGTTATAGACCCACTTTTAAAATCTAATATTTTTGGGATGAGAATACATGCAGGTTTTATAAATGATTTACAAAATAGACACACGTACGTGAAACTACATTCTATGGTTGAATTATCGAAATCGAATATTGTAACGACCCGGAAATTTCCGACCAAATTTAAACTCTAATCTTTATATGTTTCCGACGTGAAAAAAAAAAAAAAAAAAACCCTAATGTTGAGTCTAGAAAGTTTGAAAGTTAATTTCAGATAATCAATTACCACTTGACCATGCCCGACGATTCACGAACTGTTTGTAAATAGCTACATATATATATGTATATATATATATATATATATATATATATATATATATTACTTGTAAATATATAATATTATATTTAAAAGAATATAATTAATATATTTATCTACTTAAACTTGTTAATTAAGATTTGATATATATAAAGATGCTAAATATAAATATAGGAATTATTAAGACTATAATTTTAGTTATTATTATGATTAATGTTATTATTATTACTAAAAATTATCGTTTTATATATCATTAGCATCGATATCATTCTTAGTATTAGTATTATTTAAATTAATCGTATTATTAATAATCATTATTATTATTATTACCATTAGTATGTTTATTATTATTATTAATAATAATATCAATATTATTATTATTAATATAATTATTAATTATTAAAATTATAATAATATATATATAGAACAGATATATCACGCATGATTTTGTTATATGTCATTTTCTGTTCTAATTTTTTTTAACTTCTTCTTCTTGTTTGAGAATTCTTTGTCTGCCTTTTGCTTATACGTCCAAATCACAAAATCATTTAGGATCCTTTTCTTTTAAAACTGCCACTTCATGTATTCAATTCAATCTTGATATATATGGCATATTCTATAATTCAATAACTTTAAAAAACACAAAAGAGAGTAAATTAAACCACCATCCATTTTCACTCATTCACATTAATTATCACTTAACCATCTTCTCCATTTGATCACCCTAAACTTCTCCATAATCAAACCGGCACCCATCTCATCACCACCACTCTCGGCCATCGTCCTCCGCCTCATCCATCCACCACCTTGATTATAGTCATCCACCACAACCACAAGAATAAATCGCCACCTTCCTGTTTTCTGTGTTCCTGTTCGAGCCAAATCAGAACCACCGGTCACCATTGCAACCGTCTTCCCTCTTTCTCTCTCGCCTAATCACCATGGTAAACCACCATTTAAAACCACCCCAAACTGCAACTAAAAATTTCAGTTTACCCTATAACCCTCAATCACGTGAACCACCACCGAATACTCACACCACCTATTTTCTTTTTCGGTGTTGTCGAACATTAAGCCACCCATTTACTACTGATATTCGATCCCTGTGTTCACCACTGTTTCGGCTTCTGTTGTTCCTAATCTGATGCAAAAACCGACGCCCAACAACCCTATGGATGCTGCTGTCGCAGCTGTATTTTCTGTTCTCCTTCACAAATAATAATAACGATGATGATGGTGAGACAATGATAAGTAACAATAATGGTAGGGAGCAAGATAATAATAAGTGTTGGGAGGATAGATTATAAAGTTAGGATGATGAGTTGTAAAGAAGATGACCACTTGTTTAGTTGCCTTTTTCCATCGTTAATTAAAATAAAAAATAAAATATAACGATGTAAGATATTGCGTAATCACCTACTGGTATACCATCTGACTGCTACAATTAGATCATTTAAATTGATAAGGGATTGGGCCGTATTTTAAATTCACTTGGGCTGCGAATTGAACGGTTGTGATTAATATTGTTGGGCCAAGCGAAAGATACACGAATTATATAGCTTTGGGTCCGTAATATTATCAGAAAAACAAGATGGACTCGATGGTTAGGGTTGTTTGTAAGAAAGGAGAGGTTGCGGGTTCGAGTCCCAGCTCGGGCATTTTATCTTTTTAAGCATATTAAGGTAGTTTTAACACTATTATTATCATTAATCTTATCATGTTAACTATTAATAAAAGTATTATTATTATCTTCATTTTGATTATGATTATTAATTAATAATGAATGTATTATTATTAACATTATTATTATTATCATTTTTTTTATCAACTAAAATGTCATTTTATTAATATTAACATTATTAGTAAAAATTTATTATTTCAATATTATCCTAGTTAGTATTATTATTGTCACTCAGTATTAGTATTAGGTATTGATATAATGTTATTGATTTTCATTTTAAAAATAAAATAACATATTATTATTATTATTATTATTATTATTATTATTATTATTATTATTAATATTACTATTATTATTATTATTATTATTGTTATTAATATTAGTATTAATACTATTATTATAATAACAATATTATTACTTTTTATTATAAATATTATTTTACTAAATAAAGTAGTAATTATATAAAAACATATCTTAATATAATCATATAGATAGGTATCAATCTTAATACACTATATAATAAATAAATTCAGTTGATTAATTATGATATGTGTTAATATGTATATACATGATATAGGTTCGTGAATCCGAGGCCAACCTTATACTTGTTCAATGATGTTATATGTATTTTTACTACAAAATACATTAGGTGAGTATATAGTCCCTTTTTGAACTTTAAATATTTTTGGGATGAGAATACATGCACTGTTTTTATAAATGATTTACGTTATGGACACAAGTGACTAAAATTACGTTCTACATGGGTTTGAATCAAAAATCCCCTAGCTTGGTAACTTTAACTATTGGTTTATGAACTGGTAGGCGTGAATCCTAAAGATAGATCTATCGGGTTTTACACCCCCACCCAGATGTTGTTCTAGTAAACTAGAAGAACGGGTGTTTAGTACTTCGAGGTTAACGGAACGCACTTGATTCGGTGCACATATTATTATAACTCAGGGGTACACACTCTTGTTAAGGCTAGTTACTGGGTGCCCACTGCTTGGAATGCTTTTCATACACTTGCGAGTGTATTATATTTTTATATATGAAATCTTGTGGTCCATAGTTATAACGCTGCTAGCATCAAACCTATATCTCACCAACTTTATGTTGACTTTTTAAAGCATGTTTATTCTCAGGTACGAATTAAGTCTTCCGCTGTGCATTAGCTCATACTAAGGACCTTACTTGGAATCGATCATCGCAATGGAACCAAATGTTGAAGACTTCGTCCGGGAGGATAAGGTCGAGGTCTTTACAGGTGGTATCAGAGCGGTGGTCTTAGCGAACCAGGTCTTGCATTAGTGTGTCTAACTGGTAGTTGTTAGGATACATTAGTGAGTCTGGACTTTGACCGTGTCTACCTGACAAAAAGTTTTGCTTATCATTTCTAGTCAGAAACCATCTGCTTATCATCCTTAGGGAATTGTCTGCTTATCATTCTTAAATCTAGACACGTCTTACTGCATTTACTGCATTGATAGTGTATAGACAAAATTCCTATCTTAGCGTATCTGTTACTGTAGAATTGCCTGACATATGCCGTAAAATCCTCTGTAGTCTACGAAATCTTTAGTGTTATATATATAGATATTCTATGAGGTTAGAATATCATTCTATATTCGAAAATCATTTCACATCAAAGATCCTTCTCATTCACCAAATTGCCCTCTTGGCGATGAATCTGAAAGCACTTACCGGCGAACCTGTTCGAGAAACCATTTACTTTCTCATTTTTAGAATATCCCGTCACGATTATATAATATCCATATTTCGAATCTTACTTACCCGCTCGTTTCAATCGTCAAACATCCCGACATAATATAAGAAGTTAACGAATTACATGCTCGAGTAATGGCTTTGGAGAATCTGGTGCGGAGGTTACAAATACCAGCAGCAGCACCAGCAGCATAATCCGTACCACCATCATCAACGCTGACAATACTCTTATCACCCCAACCACAATCACGTCGTAAATCTCAACATCACGATCTGTACCTCAGATATCAACATCACACGCCTCAATATCATCATCTGTACTTCAAGTATAATCTTCGTTTTATATATCGTTCTACATCGATTACCTTCGTTTTATGTAACGTTCTACTTCATATATCTTCGTTCGACATGGTGATTATGAAATCTCTAATGTTTTAGAGATCATGTAATCCAGTATTAACGATAAATCAAATGAGTTTAATACCTTATTGACTCATTAAATCCATGATTACATCCGATGAAAATATATATGCAAGTATATTTTTATAAAGATTGTAATTAAAAATTCTTTCGTACAAACTGTTAATGATGAAAATATTTTAACGGGTGGGTAGTACCCGAGGAATATTTAGAATTCACATTAATAAGTTACACTGAACATTCTCCGAATCTGATTCAACGGTCGTTTGTTATTCTATTTACAACCATCGATATACGTATCCGGTCACCATAAAATAACCATTTCTGCTCAAATTTCATATTTGGATTTTGACCTATCAGAATCCAACAAGTGGCATAATGAAGAAAACATTGGATATAATAAAATTGGTTAGAAACACACGAATTAACTAATTGAAAATCTATTAAGGATTCCATGCTAACTGTTCCGGCTAACTGTTCCCAGCTAACTGATTAACATTTAATTTATCGCAATTTACATTCTCGCAATTTTATTTATCGTCATTTAAATTTTGTTATTTACTTTTATGCATTTTTAAGTCGGGACACATGTACGCAATACGTCGGATTAATTCTGAGACAACACGGTGCATGGGTCATGATATATATTTATTTATTTTACGCACTTTAAATAAACGGGACACGTATATAAGGTTTCGACTTATCATATTAACCCATCTATATATATATTTCGGAACAACCGTAGACAATCTATATGTGAAGGTGGGAGTTGGCTATACAGGGTCGGAGTTGATTCCAAAATATATATATACTTTGAGTTGTGATCGACACCGAGACCGGTACACGGATCACGATACGTATTATTTAATTCAAATATTATATATATATATATATATATCTAATTTATATATGAATCTATTGAACCATTGGACAATCGGACTATTGGACTGCTAACTTTGGACAATTAAAATGAATTAAAATATTGATTAGAACATATGAAACTAAACTAATCTTCAAGTTTGCCACTTGATTCTATCATAGACCTCATTCGTATCTTGACGATTACAATTCATCTTCACAACTTTTCATGATTATTGAAAACACCTCGATCGAGAAGTCGAACCCGCTGCACCTCGTCTACGGAAGAAAGATTTATGCATACAGATATGCACCTGAAAAACTCTCGAACTCAAATTTATAGCTTAACACATATCGTGTTGAATCCTTTGCCATTTATTAGCAAAAACAACCCTACAATTTCGTTTCAGGAAGCTAATTTTGTCACAGCTCCACTTCGACTTCTCAGTGAGACTACTCCTATTATAATCTCGATATTTATACCTTGTCCTATCGCCGTCGTTACCGGAGAACCTTTTATATTTCACAACATCATCAGCAGATGTACCAGCAACTCGTTATCTCTTTGGCGAAATCCGCAATCAGTATTTTGAAAATCTCGTAGAAATTCTCCCAGTTATACCGAAAACGTCTATCCCTAAGAATTTCATACTCCGAATGTGAAGTTTTGAAAAACACCCTGAACTGCGAAGTAGTTCTTGAAATGCTAATGAAGCAGCAAAAACCGTAAACGACATTAATAGTCAAAAGTTTACGATGAAGTACAGTATGTTGGAAAAGCCCAGAAAAAAAAAAAGAGAAGGGTTGAAGCTGGAAAACGGATTGAGAAAAGTATGAAGGAGGCCGTGAACAAATTGTGAAAACTAAACCTGACTTCAAAGAATCAAAATGATTCAGTGCCTGCTGAAACCGTCAGTAAGAACCCTACTCTTTATTCTAAACCTTGCCCGGATGATATTCTTCATCATCATCTTATCTTAGATATTATAAGATATCTTCAAATCTTCCGTTATACATATTCTCCATATTTCTGGAGATATTTTCACAACTATTCTTATCTGGGATCATTTATCTCTCCGTGACATCTGCGTTACAACATAAAAGAAACTGTGTTAGTTTCTAAATTCTAAAACCTTCAAGTTTAAAATATGAATGTTTTGAAGTAATGTTGGGAACTGATGCATGAATTAGTATAATATAATGAAACTTGATCAACTTCATTATATTACAGTAAGTCATGTTGAGTTTCTAATGGAAGGTGATGATTCACAGTACCGTCATCATGTGCCATGTTACACGGCTCTTACATTCTATCCAATTCTGGAAATCAATCATAACCACGTCATCAGTTAAAACGATTCCATATTACTCATTTCACTCTTTTGTGATAGCTTCACTCGTACGCTTCACATGATCGAAATGTTTTATCTATATCTATCAATAATGATAAAACTCCGTTATTATCTCATATTCGTCATGAAAACATTCCTACTGTTATTTATGACAACCTCTACCAAATTTCGGGGACGAAATTTCTTTAACGGGTGGGTACTGTAACGACCCGGAAATTTCCGACCAAATTTAAACTCTAATCTTTATATGTTTCCGACGTGAAAAAAAAAAAAAAACCCCTAATGTTGAGTCTAGAAAGTTTGAAAGTTAATTTCAGATAATCAATTACCACTTGACCATGCCCGACGATTCACGAACTGTTTGTAAATAGCTACATATATATATGTATATATATATATATATATATATATATATATATATATATATATATATATATATATATATATATATTACTTGTAAATATATAATATTATATTTAAAAGAATATAATTAATATATTTATCTACTTAAACTTGTTAATTAAGATTTGATATATATAAAGATGCTAAATATAAATATAGGAATTATTAAGACTATAATTTTAGTTATTATTATGATTAATGTTATTATTATTACTAAAAATTATCGTTTTATATATCATTAGCATCGATATCATTCTTAGTATTAGTATTATTTAAATTAATCGTATTATTAATAATAATTATTATTATTATTACCATTAGTATGTTTATTATTATTATTAATAATAATATCAATATTATTATTATTAATATAATTATTAATTATTAAAATTATAATAATATATATATATAGAACAGATATATCACGCATGATTTTGTTATATGTCATTTTCTGTTCTAATTTTTTTTAACTTCTTCTTCTTGTTTGAGAATTCTTTGTCTGCCTTTTGCTTATACGTCCAAATCACAAAATCATTTAGGATCCTTTTCTTTTAAAACTGCCACTTCATGTATTCAATTCAATCTTGATATATATGGCATATTCTATAATTCAATAACTTTAAAAAACACAAAAGAGAGTAAATTAAACCACCATCCATTTTCACTCATTCACATTAATTATCACTTAACCATCTTCTCCATTTGATCACCCTAAACTTCTCCATAATCAAACCGGCACCCATCTCATCACCACCACTCTCGGCCATCGTCCTCCGCCTCATCCATCCACCACCTTGATTATAGTCATCCACCACAACCACAAGAATAAATCGCCACCTTCCTGTTTTCTGTGTTCCTGTTCGAGCCAAATCAGAACCACCGGTCACCATTGCAACCGTCTTCCCTCTTTCTCTCTCGCCTAATCACCATGGTAAACCACCATTTAAAACCACCCCAAACTGCAACTAAAAATTTCAGTTTACCCTATAACCCTCAATCACGTGAACCACCACCGAATACTCACACCACCTATTTTCTTTTTCGGTGTTGTCGAACATTAAGCCACCCATTTACTACTGATATTCGATCCCTGTGTTCACCACTGTTTCGGCTTCTGTTGTTCCTAATCTGATGCAAAAACCGACGCCCAACAACCCTATGGATGCTGCTGTCGCAGCTATATTTTCTGTTCTCCTTCACAAATAATAATAACGATGATGATGGTGAGACAATGATAAGTAACAATAATGGTAGGGAGCAAGATAATAATAAGTGTTGGGAGGATAGATTATAAAGTTAGGATGATGAGTTGTAAAGAAGATGACCACTTGTTTAGTTGCCTTTTTCCATCGTTAATTAAAATAAAAAATAAAATATAACGATGTAAGATATTGCGTAATCTCCTACTGGTATACCATCTGACTGCTACAATTAGATCATTTAAATTGATAAGGGATTGGGCCGTATTTTAAATTCACTTGGGCTGCGAATTGAACGGTTGTGATTAATATTGTTGGGCCAAGCGAAAGATACACGAATTATATAGCTTTGGGTCCGTAATATTATCAGAAAAACAAGATGGACTCGATGGTTAGGGTTGTTTGTAAGAAAGGAGAGGTTGCGGGTTCGAGTCCCAGCTCGGGCATTTTATCTTTTTAAGCATATTAAGGTAGTTTTAACACTATTATTATCATTAATCTTATCATGTTAACTATTAATAAAAGTATTATTATTATCTTCATTTTGATTATGATTATTAATTAATAATGAATGTATTATTATTAACATTATTATTATTATCATTTTTTTTATCAACTAAAATGTCATTTTATTAATATTAACATTATTAGTAAAAATTTATTATTTCAATATTATCCTAGTTAGTATTATTATTGTCACTCAGTATTAGTATTAGGTATTGATATAATGTTATTGATTTTCATTTTAAAAATAAAATAACATATTATTATTATTATTATTATTATTATTATTATTATTATTATTATTATTATTATTATTATTATTATTAATATTACTATTATTATTATTATTATTATTGTTATTAATATTAGTATTAATACTATTATTATAATAACAATATTATTACTTTTTATTATAAATATTATTTTACTAAATAAAGTAGTAATTATATAAAAACATATCTTAATATAATCATATAGATAGGTATCAATCTTAATACACTATATAATAAATAAATTCAGTTGATTAATTATGATATGTGTTAATATGTATATACATGATATAGGTTCGTGAATCCGAGGCCAACCTTATACTTGTTCAATGATGTTATATGTATTTTTACTACAAAATACATTAGGTGAGTATATAGTCCCTTTTTGAACTTTAAATATTTTTGGGATGAGAATACATGCACTGTTTTTATAAATGATTTACGTTATGGACACAAGTGACTAAAATTACGTTCTACATGGGTTTGAATCAAAAATCCCCTAGCTTGGTAACTTTAACTATTGGTTTATGAACTGGTAGGCGCGAATCCTAAAGATAGATCTATCGGGTTTTACACCCCCACCCAGATGTTGTTCTAGTAAACTAGAAGAACGGGTGTTTAGTACTTCGAGGTTAACGGAACGCACTTGATTCGGTGCACATATTATTATAACTCAGGGGTACACACTCTTGTTAAGGCTAGTTACCGGGTGCCCACTGCTTGGAATGCTTTTCATACACTTGCGAGTGTATTATATTTTTATATATGAAATCTTGTGGTCCATAGTTATAACGCTGCTAGCATCAAACCTATATCTCACCAACTTTATGTTGACTTTTTAAAGCATGTTTATTCTCAGGTACGAATTAAGTCTTCCGCTGTGCATTAGCTCATACTAAGGACCTTACTTGGAATCGATCATCGCAATGGAACCAAATGTTGAAGACTTCGTCCGGGAGGATAAGGTCGAGGTCTTTACAAATATGCCCCTTTTTATTAAGTCTGGTAATCTAAGAATTAGGGAACAGACACCCTAATTGACGCGAATCCTAAAGATAGATCTATTGGGCCTAACAAACCCCATCCAAAGTACCGGATGCTTTAGTACTTCGAATTTTATATCATATCCGAAGGGTGTCCCGGAATGATGGGGATATTCTTATATATGCATCTTGTTAATGTCGGTTACCAGGTGTTCACCATATGAATGATTTTTATCTCTATGTATGGGATGTATATTGAAATATGAAATCTTGTGGTATATTGTTACGATTTGATATATATAGGTTAAACCTATAACTCACCAACATTTTTGTTGACGTTTAAAGCATGTTTATTCTCAGGTGAATACTAAGAGCTTCCGCTGTTGCATACTAAAATAAGGACCAGATTTGGAGTCCATGTTTGTATGATACTGTGTAAAACCTGCATTCAAGAAACTGATTTCGATGTAACATATTTGTATTGTAAACCATTATGTAATGGTCGTGTGTAAACAGGATATTTTAGATTATCATTATTTGATAATCTACGTAAAGCTTTTTAAACCTTTATTGATGAAATAAAGGTTATGGTTTGTTTTAAAATGAATGCAGTCTTTGAAAAACGTCTCATATAGAGGTCAAAACCTCGCAACGAAATCAATTAATATGGAACATTTTTAATCAATAAGAACGGGACATTTCAGTTGGTATCTGAGCGTTGGTCTTAGAGAACCAGAAAATTTGCATTAGTGTGTCTTATCGAGTTTGTTAGGATGCATTAGTGAGTCTGGACTTCGACCGTGTCTTCTTTAAAAATGATTGCTTAACATTTTTGTTGGAAACTATATATTATTAACATGTATATATTATGTGATATTAATCTCTTAACATGTTTGATATTGTGTGATAGATGTCTACCTCTAGCACAAATCCCATTGACTCACCTAATAATAACGAAGAGTCGAATATATATTGGACTGATTCACAAGTTCCCGAAGAAGAACCGGAAGAAGAATCAGAACCGGAAGAAGAATCAAAACCGGAAGAGGAGGAACCGGAGGAGGAAATAGAATCGGTGGGGGAAATAATAAAACGGTTAAGTAAAAGAAAATCTTCAACCAACCGACCAAGGTTAATTATGGTTAATGGTGTTTCCGCCAAGGAAGCAAAATATTGGGAGGATTACACATCTCCGATTAATCGAATTCCGACGAGAATTCCGATGATGTTATAGAAATTACCCCAACTGAATTTAAAAAGGCAAAAGAAAATAATAAGGGAAAGGGCATAAAAATAGAGAAATCTAATTCCAACCCCGATGAACTTTATATGTATCGTCAACCCCGAAGCCCTTAAGTTGTAACAATGACCCGGGGACCTCTAAACCACTAGGTTTTTCTAAACCGTTGTGGAAAACGACAGCTCGTATTAGGGGAACATCATATATCCCTAGAAACTTGGCAAAACGAACCAAAACCGAAGAAGAAGAAACGAGCGAGTCGGAATAAGATAGTTGTATTCGTGTGGTGTAATATATGTAATATAGTGTGCTTATGCTTTATGATATATGTAAAAATTGCTTGTATTAATAAGTATTTTTTTTATGAATATAACTCTTGTCTATTTTACAGTATAAAAATACAAAATGGATAGACAACCCAATATTTTAAGAGACCTACCCAGAGACATGATTGATGAAATCTTGTCTAGAGTCGGTCAGAATTCTTCGCCACAACTATTTACGGTGAAATCAGTTTGTAAGACATTCGAAGAACGTTCCAAGAATGTCTTGGTTTATAAGAGACTTTCGTTTGAAAGATGGGGGATATCACATTGGGAAACCCATAAGTTATGATGTGTTTACTTTGACGCATATATTGCGGGGAACCCAAATGCTATTTTACGCAACGGGTTAAGAAATTATTTTGAATCAATGTATCCGAATATAGGACTTCATGATTTAGAAAAAGCGGCTAACATGCAACATAAAGAAGCATGCTATGCTTACGGGTTAGTAATGTTCGCTTCTCACCAAAGTGAGAAAAAGAACATCGGGCTACAACTATTAAACAAAATGTTCCCACAAGTGACGGAGTCGGTAATTGGGGTAAGAAATGAGGTTTTTAGGTTATTACGAGACTGTTGGTCATTACGTAACCCTCGTCCCTTTGACGACATTACAACACGCTGTCTTATCAACGGCCATAACGGTTATGTTCCACAAGACCAAGGATGGGAAGTAGTCCTAGTAAAACCAGAATGCATGACTTGTTTCTGGACGTATGAATTACGTGTCTTTATTGCCTTTGCTGAACGACTTGTGTACTAGCTAGAATTATCTTCACAACCATCTTGTATCAAATTTATTGTGTGCTATATTTCATGCTATATGTAAAATAAGCGGTATTGTAAGTTTGTAAAATATTGTGTAAAAGTTTGAACGCGAAATATTATTATAATCAGTTTTTTATATAGAATTGTAGTAGTTGAATTGTATATTAGCTACTAAGTATGAACTTAACGGGTAGGTACTACCCGAATTTAAACTTATAAAACGCTAATATGAAGAAAAAGCTTTTATAAATGAGTTCATATTATGCTACGAGATACTATTGAATACTCTTAATATTCTGTATGATTAACTTGTTTCATTTGACTATTTTGAAGGAAATGGCACCAACTACTCGACACACCTTGAATATGAGTGAAGAGGAATTTCGTGCCTTTCTTGCCTCAAACATAGCGGCAGTACAGGCTGCGCTACATACCAACAATAACCTTGGATCTAGCAGTACAGGAAATTGTGTAGGATGCACCTACAAAGAATTCACTGCCTACAAACCTTTGGAATTTGATGGAACCGAAGGACCGATTGGATTGAAACGGTGGACCGAGAAGGTCGAATTGGTGTTTGCCATAAGTAAGTGTACTGAAGAGGACAAAGTGAAGTACGCTATGCATACCTTCACAGGTTCTGCGTTAACATGGTGGAATACCTATCTAGAGCAAGTGGGACAAGACGATGTGTACGCACTACCGTGGTCAGCATTCAAGCACTTGATGAACGAGAAGTACCGTCCCAGAACCGAGGTCAATAAGCTCAAGACAGAACTTAGAGGGTTACGAACCTAAGGATTTGATATTACCACGTACGAAAGACGATTCACAGAATTGTGCCTATTGTGTCCGGGAGCATTCGAAGATGAGGAAGAGAAGATCGACGCGTTTGTGAAAGGATTACCGGAAAGAATCCAAGAAGATATAAGTTCACACGAGCCCTCCTCCATACAACAGGCATGTAGAATGGCTCACAAACTAGTGAACCAGATTGAAGAAAGAATTAAAGAACAGACTACTGAAGAGGCCAATGTGAAGCAAGTCAAAAGAAAGTGGGAGGAAAACGGTGATAAGAATCACCAATACAACAACAACAGCAATTACAACAATAATCGCAACAATTATCCCAACAATCGCAACATCAATCGCAACTACAACAAACGGCCCAACAACAACAACAACAACAACAACAACAACAACAACAACAACAGCAACTACAACAATCATCCCAATAACAATAATAACCGCAACAACAACAACAAAAATCAGAAGCAGCTATGCCAAAGGTGTGAAAAGTATCACTCGGGGTTTTGCACCAAATTTTGCAACAAGTGTAAAAGAAATGGTCATAGCGCGGCGAAGTGTGAGGTCTACGGACCAGGGGTTAACAGAACGAAAGGAACAAATGGTGTCGGAACGAGTAATGGCGGAGCAAGTAGTGTCGGAGCAAGTTATGCC